>NW_008684418.1:69105-82021 GCF_000695815.1 Acanthisitta chloris | reverse complement strand
CATGGGCCATATACAGTGATTACCTGCCTTTTAAGGCAATTTAAATGATGTTTATATCCATTTGCATGGGTTGTGGGACTGGCTCATGGTCCGGCTGACAGTCAGTAACCAGCAGCATCCCTCTGGGATCACTGTGCAGGCCAATGGTCCTTAATATCTTTATAGCACTGATAGTGAGACAAAATGCATCCCAGCAAGTTTGCCAACACACAATTGAAAGGGGATGGGGAAGCAATTAATATGCTGGAGGACAAGGGTGTTCAACAGATCCTCAACAGGCTGGAGAAGTGGGCTGACATTGATCTCATGAAGGTCAACAAAAGCAAGTGCAAAGTCTTGCATCCGGCATGGAATAGCCCTATTCAACATTACAGCCTGAGGGATGGCTGTGTAGCAAACAACTTTGCAGAAGAGCTGACGACAAGGGGGTCCTGTGGACTAAAAGCTAAGCTTGAGCCAAGGCTGTGTTCTGGCAGCAAAGGCAGTGATTGTCATGCCGTGCTGTACTAGCAAGGCAGCAGACAGCAGGCTGAGAGAAGTTCCCTCATTACAGCACTTAAGAGACTGAATCAGTAGTATTATGTCCAGTTTTGGGCTCCCAGTGCAGGAAAATCACTGAACAACTGGACAAAGTCCAGGAAAGGATCAGCAAGATATCCAGGGAGGTGGAGCAATACTGGTGCAAGGAGAGCCTGAACAAGTTGGGCTTGTTGAGCCTCAAGAAGAAGTGAGGGACATTGAGGAGGCCTTATTGCTGTCTTTGGAGGAGACAGATGAGGTGGAGCCGGACTCTTTTTGCTGATACACAGCAACAGGTTGAGAGGTTATGAACATAAGTTGGAACAATTAGATATAAAGGAAAAATGTTTCTTTGCTACTAGGGCACACAAACACTGGAACACAAAGCTGTAGCATCTCCACTCTTGGAGATGTTTAAGACTAAGCTGGGCACTGCCCTGAGGAACCTGATCTAATTAGACCAGTTTGGAGCAGGGTGTCAGACTGGATAGACCCCAGAGATCACTTCCAACTTAAATTTTTCTGTAATTTTATGACTGCAGTGTCACCATCTGTGCCCACCACTCATGCCCCCTCACCAGCAGTCACTTAGTCTGAACAAGCTTGTATCCAATAGTCTATGTCACGGGTCAAAGCCACAGCTGCTTTGTTATTAATATAGAGACCTTTTCTGGCATGAAGGTTGTAGAATAACTCTTGTACAAGGAGCTTTAGGAGAAGTGCAGTTCCATGAAGTCACTCCTCTAGTTAAAAGAAAGGGCCTAAGAGAAGGATGCAGAGGAGTGTAGAAAAGGCAATAAAATGTCTCAGGTAATACTGTGTCCTTTCTGCTGGAAAATGCTTAAGTAAAACTGCTAATTCTGTCCTCAGGCAGTGTTATTTCTGCATGCACTCAAGTCTCTTCTGTTCACTCAACTGACAAGTATCTGTACTATCTCTCACACTTAACACTGTGGTGCCAGCAAGCTGAGCTGCACTCCTTTCTGTCTTCTGCTATAAACCAGAACAAAAAATGTCAGCAAACTTGTAGTTTTACAGCCAAAACTTTGTGTTCTTTTGTGGCAGCATTGCAACGGGAAAAATTAAAGCTGATAGAACCATCTTTCATATGCTTCTATGTGGATTATAGTCCAGCATCCTGATCTGCAATACAGAATCCAGGATATATTTATTTTGTAAGCATACAAGCTGAACTTGGCCCTGCATGTTCACTCTGTACTGAATGGAATTAAATATTTTTGTCAGCTAAAAAACTGATTTTGTGTGTATGCAGTGATTTTCATGGACCAATAATAATGAAAAATTCAAAGTAGAGTGGAGAGCTAATACCTGCAAACAGTGTTATGTGAGGAGGCTCAGCTGTGTGTGCTTCTTCCCAACATGCCTGGACTGTGTGACAGCCATTCCTCTTCACCCTGAAAGTGGTTTCAATTAGGCTTGAAAAAGCTGGTTGTAAACTTTATTTCATTTTTGAGGATAGGAAGTACTTTTTGTTTGAAATCTGAGCAGTAGAGATGCCTCTGGCTGTGTTAGCTGAGTGACACCCTAGAGGTTTTTGAAGTCCAAAGTCTCCTTAAATTACTGAGATTGTTATTATTCCAGAGGACAGACTCAAGGCATTTTGAAACATTTTGTTCCAGTCCTCAGACCTTGCATCCAGAATATGTAGTAGTTAAAAACATCTGAGCTGGCGAAGAAGAGCCCATTGAGGAGCAGCTGCCAATGCAGTTGCAGACTGCATATTGACAGTATCTTATTTAATTTGGAGTTTTAATATTAAAATAAAGCAGTGGTATACTGAATACTGCTGCAAGTTAATTATGAGTATTTATCTTAAGTTTGGTGATAGACTATATCAAATGAGGTTTTAGTCATTTTTAGGTATATGCCACAAAATTCAAACCTTTATGTTCAGTTAGTTGCTGAGCAGATAACCATGGTAACCATATGACCATTTTAATTCTGCCCTTCAGTGAATCCAGGTAGCCAGGTGAAGTGCTCCACTACCATTCAGAGTCAACTCTGAATCATTATGCTGTAACTAAAGATTTCTGCAAGTAGCAAGTATTAAAAGAAACTTCTACTTTCCTTTTGGCTTGCATATCATATTCAGAAATATGGATTCAAATGAATCATCTTTTTGAGGATGATGCGTAAGCCAAATGGAACACAGTAGAAGATTCCTATCCCAAGGGAAGCCTTCTGGCCATGTTTTTGGAAGAGAAAAAAACAACTTGTGCTTTGAACAAATGTAATTTACAGCTACTGAGACACATAAGATGCAGAGCTGAATTTTTATGGTCACTTTTTCAGAGTGGAACTACTTTTCCAAGAATGATGTTTTTTTCCCCAGTTAATTACATCTTGGATTGTGTGGAACCTGTATTTATTATACAACATAAACACTTGCTAAGTTCTGCATTACATACTGTGGCTCCAGGTGGGAATTCTTTATTTGGCAGAATCCACATTGGTCAGTTTCCTTTATTCTCTGCCATGAAAAATTTAAGAAAATCTGAAAAGTAAAGTACTAATATACGCATCTGCCACTGCAGCTCTCTTGTTTAATATTTCTTTTATCATACTTCTTTGGCCTATCATCCTTGTGTTAATTTCTGTCTCTATTGTAACAATGTTCTCTTTTATTGCTTTTAATTGTTTTATTTTTTTTGCAAAATCATGTTTTTGGTTATTAAGTTCTCTTTTTCTTAACAGGCAATGATGATTTACTTTACTTAAGGCTTGCTTTACATCTGTAAAGATAATTTGCAAGCCTTTGTAATTAATTAAAATGTAAAGTCAATCTGGCAATTTTGTTCATTGCCATCAGGTTTACTTATGCTACTTAGCCTTAAATATATTGCCAGAGGACTGACACTGTAACAGAGACATCTTAATAGCTCTGTTGGCCCATGTGCAGATGATCAGTGTCTATACCCAAGTTCAAGAGGAAAATCCAATTGCATTAACTGATGATGTGAAGGAAACAATTTTTCCTGTGATGTGAGTGCTGTCTTGCAACTTTTGCTTCTCCAGTTTCTATCATATGCAATGCCATGGAATAAAGTCCTATGGATTATACTGATGTAGGGTCTGAGACTGTTGACTTAAACATAAATTTGGTTGCCCTGATATGTGCTCTAAGTGGGAAAGATACAGTTTCAATCTATACAGTCTGCAAAATGTTCATTCTATGAATGAAAGGAGCAATTCTGCCAACAGTAGACTTTTGCTGATCAATGTTTTTGTCCAGGAGGGATCCTGCAGCCCAGGGAGTCCATGTATCTTTGTTGCAGCTGTGTCAGCAGAACACTATAGTGCAAGCTCAAAAAAGCAAGTATTATAGGCAACTTCAGTGTCTGCATTTGAATTACAGAATCAACCATTTGAAGAAACTTTACAGCAGAAGATATTTCCTGAGCTAATCTGTGATCTGAAGATATGCATAGTCTGTTTGAAAAAAACCAAACAGTCAAGTTTTATTTTGCTCTGGCCTGGAAATCCTTGTTTTAAGAATCACATGCAGCTTTGTAAAGAAAGGGAAATCATTATACAAACCCATCTTACAGTGTTTGTGATAGCAGTTGTGCTCATTCTAGGTGAAATAGAAGTCAAGCAATGAATTAATTACATATCAGGCACAGTTCATATCGGTGACAGAATAGTTCAGTGTTGAAAGGCGGCGTCAGCAAAGACCTGTTAGTGCAATGGAAACTGAGAAGCTGAGTGTGATTAACTCAGAAAAGATTGCTGTCCTTTCTCTTAATTGCTCTCTCTGTGAATTACAGATGGATTGTATCTTCAAAGGTTTTTTGTGGCATCATTAAAGTCTTGTTAGAGAAGCAAGAATGGGCATGGACTTTAGTAATATGACAAACAGCATTTAGATTGGAGGTTTCTAAAACTGAAAAGATCTGTGCTGAAACGAGATACTTAAATCTGTTTTCAATTCTTAGTTACTTTTTTCTCTTTAAAATAGTAACAGAAGAACAAATTGATTAAGATCTCTGTATGACTAAAGTACATATCATCTACAATAAATTCCAGTTTGCTTTACCCAAGAAACTCCAGGAAGTGGCACACATTTTATTTTATTCATATCTGAGTCACTCCTTTTTCACAACACATGTAACTCCTGCTTTATGGAGCCTACAACAGTGCAAAAATGCACTGTGCACTTTGATTTCTGTATGATATTTCTTTATGTTGAGAAAATATTTTATTAGTTAATTATCTTAAAATTAATCAAGGTTCTTTTCAGGGACATATAATCAGCTGTCTTGAAATACAGTTCTTCTCCTTACCTATCAGATTTATTTTGTCCTCTTTACTACTGAGGAAATTTCATCCTTAAGTCATCCTATTGAAAGAACATTGTACAGATTTATAAAAATTACTCCATCTAACATTTGTCTCACAATTCTTTCTATGCAGTTCATATTCTTCTAACATCCTCTTTGTCTTACAGGTAATACTTAATATTTTCCTGGCTAGTCAATGTAAACTTAGTTATTAACAATTTCTGACCAGTTGTTGGGAGACAGGGAAATGTCATTATCCCCAATTTACAGATGAGGAACAGACTAACAGTACTAGAAATCACTGCCAGAGTCAAGAGTCAAACCATCTAGCCATCTACACTTTCAAGTGAGCCCCAAGTTCACTTTGCCTCAGACAGTGCATGCATCTTGTACTGTCAGTTTCTCTAACCCATATGACATACCTCCACTGAACCTAGGTGGTTGTTCAAAAGAGAGTAAGTCCAAGTGATGTAGATCCTGAATAGTGTTCTGTATCTTGCAGTGGTGATATATGAAGTCCCTGAAATTCAAAATAAGAATTAAGTTGGAGTCTTTCACAAAGAATGGATTCCTTTGAGGGGGAAGTAACAGCTGTGTGAGCCACTTGAATTTGAAGTCACCAGGGTCTAATATAGCACACTACAAGGAAGAGTAACTCACTGCATGTGCATACATCATAAACAGCAATAAATAAATAAATAATTTCTAGTGCCGGTTGTAACATGTCTGCTTAAATGAAAACAGAATTGTCTCCATGGATGTGGCTGTACACACCTAATCAAACTGGTTCAAGTAACTGGACAGTTTATATTATATGAATTTGATTTGTACCTGATGTCTGTTGGGCGCAACTCATGTCCTGTATTTCATGGACTAATGTTAAGTGGAATGCATATCTTTCAGTGTTCTTCCAGAATACACAAGCCTGCTTGAAACACCAAAACAAATCTCAGGCAGCCCTTCCCCTCAAGATTTAGACACTGAGGTCCAGTCAAAATCATCTCAAGAGGCAAAAGATGTGGAAGAGAACTAGGAGGTAGTGTTTTCTTTTCTTTGATATTAACCTGGCTGCTTGAAGATCAAGGTCCCTTTTCAGGGATTCCTTGTTAACCAGAAAATTTACCAACCATGTTTAAGATCTAACAATGTAAAAGGAATGCCCATAAGCAAAGCATAGGGAAAACTATTCTTGCCTTTCAGCTGCTTGTGTCACTTCACACCAGTGCTTTGTTATGTCACTTGTCACTTGCATGCATGGTGTTAGGCTACTTCTGAGAATGTAGTCAAAAGAATCTCTCATAGGCCTAAACCTGTTTGTCAAAACTATCAGCAGGATCCAAGCATATGTTGCTTCCCTTCCACGTCTTGGTTTTACAGTTCCCATTTTAGGTCACAGGCTGCAAGACTTTTTGGCAAAGGGTAAGGTAAAAAGTGTTAGTTCAACAAGCGAGTAATTAATAAACAGCTTTCTGAGCAAGTATTTGTTGTTCAGAAAATTGGCAAGTATTTGCTTAAAAAGACTCTCCAACAAAAGACCAAACTTTTATGCTCGGTCAAAACCTTTTCCTAACTTGAATCTTCCCAGAGAATTAGTGCCAACTGAATATGCCTTGATTTTATATCTAACTGGAGCCCTTTTTGATTCAAAAAGTCTAAGAGAATGTGAAGCACATAGTTAATGGAAGCTCTTATAAAATTTTTATACAAACAGCGATGCCTGGTAGTGTTTGTTATAGTCATCTTATTATGGTATAGTATTACCAGTCCTCACTAGTTTACTGTGGGTCTTCTGACATTTCTTTTTTTTTTTTTACCAGCCCAAAAACTAGAATAATGAACATATCAGTATGTCATCTTCAGTAAAAGAAAACCAAACTGAATCTTACTTATTCTCAAGCTGAAGGTACGTGAGGTTGTGAGGTAAATTTAAAATTAAAAAAAAAAGACGCAGAGTTTCACTATTATTCAGCTCTAATGCATTATTTTAAAAGTATACGTTTGACACTGGCACTCTTCTTTGCATGCAAAAAAGGCAAAGCCTGACAGACACCCCAACCCCCCCACATTCTCTGGCAGCACTGTGAACTGTGGGTGGAGGGACAAAAGACATTCTGGCTTTCACCTGACTACCTAACTTCTTCACTGGGGACAGTAGCCTTCCCGCAACATGGTGCATCCTGAGAATTACTGTCAGTGGGCTATTTTGCAGTACTCAAGAGCTCTAGTATTATCTGTTTCATTATACACTGGTCATAGGGTATAAAATTTTGATTATATTTTTATACTGTCTTGGGCTCAATATTCAATGAATTGCTAGCTTTGCACTAATTTTATTAAATATGAATTGCTATGGAGAGAGAAAATTCAGAGTTATCAATGGGTGACACAGAAACTCCTTATTTGCTTACTGTAACACATCTGCAGCTGATGAGGATGCAAGTATCACATTTTAAATTGAAATAATTTTCACAGTCTATGGAAGAAACATTTGAGAAAAGTTAAAATAGCTTATAAAGATATTCAATACATTAATTTGATTTGTATTTACTTTTCTGTGCGGTACATTTGATCTTTATTACCACTGGGATAAGTAATGGGACAATTTAATAGAAACCTAGTACTCGAGGTTGTCATATACACATTAGACACAGTATGAAACAATGAAAGTTTATAAACCATGACATTATTTTGACATTCTTTCTTGAATATTCATTAAGAAAAAAATCAATAACTTGCAAGGCAATATTAAATATTTATTGATAGCTGTTTTCTATGCTATTCATGCAAGGTAGGCCAGGCCTCCAAGTGATGTACTCTATTCTAGTATATGGTTCCCATCAAGTGTTTACTGAACTGACAAGGCTAACTCTCCGCTAATTCAGAAAATTTTAAACTGAGTCTGCAAAAGTGAGATGTGCCTCCATACAATACAGAAAGGACAAGGACTTACATGACATACATTTTAGGAGCATTGAGAAAAGACCAACATTATGCATTTCCACTTACACACTCATATGTGTTCACGTATATATACATGTAGCCACTCCTTATCTATTTTTCTAGACTCTTATCCTTCTGGTTCCTCTCAGAAGCTACTCCTTTATTCCTGAAGACAAATAAGGTAAAGATGTTAAAGCCTAAGAGTTTCATTTCCTCACGTTTCAGACTAATTTTGCCACTGTATCTTCTTTGAGATACATCCAGTTTTGTCTTTGAGGTCTGTGATTTGGCCTGTGCCTACACACAGTATTTTGGTTCAGAGCAGTTGTGGTTTTCAGTTTCCCTGATTGTCCCCAGGTTGGTTCTGGTTGCAGAACAGTTCAGTTGCCTTTGCAAACCTAGTTCTGGGCCTCAGCACCAGCTGTTTCAACCTACTGATCTGCTGCTGATATCATAGCAAATTAATTGCTGGTTACCATTGAGGGGCCAAACAGTTGGGTGGGGAATGGGTTGGATGTCCTCTTTGGCCTTTTCATTCTTTTATCCTTGAGCACATTACATTTGGTCATACTGGTATGAGCATATCTGTTCTTTGGTCACATAAGTTAAGTCATTCTAGACTATGAGTGCATGTTCAGAACACAATTTAAAAGGTTTGTGGGAGTAAGTCAAAGTCACAGAATACTTGTGTTGAAAGTCTGTCCTCATCAACTAACTGCATTGATGGATGATTTATATAGTAGCAGACCTCAAAGGCTAGATTTTTGCCACTTTGCTTTATGCATTTAATACTTTGCCCCTTCTTGAACGTGAGATACAGCCTCCCTCCAACACTGGGACCAATCTCATTTAACATCTTCATTAATGACCTGGGCGATGAGGCAGAGTTCACTCTCAGCAAGTTTTCAGATGGTAGAAAGTTGGAAGGAGTAGTTGATACAACAGATGTTTCTGTCACTATCCAACAGGATCTTAGTAGGCTCGTGATATGGGTCAACCGGAAACCTATGGAGTTAAAGAAGAGCAAATGCAAAATCCTACCCCTTGAGAAGAATAATCCCTGGCATCAGTAAATGCTGGGGTATAGCTGGTTAGAGAACAGTGTCCAGGATTACTGGTAGACAGTGAGATGGCAGGAAGATGTGGGCATACTAGATAGAGTCCACTAAAGAGCCTCTAAGATTACTAAGGCTCATCTTGAAGCATCAGATGTAGCAGAAGAGAGCAGAGAGCTGAGATTGTTTATTCTGGAGAAGGACAAGCTCAGAGGAAATCTTTTCAATACATTACCTGATAATGGAAGCAAGAAGATGGAGCTATACCCTTCCCATTGATGCTCAGAGACAGGACATGAATTCAGCACAAACTGCATTTCCGCTTGAACTTATGAAGGAATTGTGGGGTTTTTTAGTGTGATGGTGATCAAACACTGGATCAGTTTGCCCAGAGAAGGGTGTGGACATTCTGTCCTTGGAGATATTCAAAACCTGACTGGACATGGTTCTGAACAACCTGCCATAGGTGATCCTGCTCTGAGCAATGGGGATAGAATAGGTGGTCTCCAGAGGTGCTGTCCAACCTCAGCTATTCTGTGAGTCTGTGATCTTGGTGTGAAAAGTTGCTTCAGGCTTCCTTTCCTGGCTCTGGAGATACAATTACATCCTTTTATGCTGAACTGGGCTAATACTTTAATGACTACTTTATCCTGAGCAGATATACTAAATCTATCTTTCCTTTCAGATGCTGCTCAGGTATTGCAACCATGGACTAAAATATATCTCTGCCCATACATCACTCAAAATAAATTGAAATCGTTCACCAGCTTTTAGTTCCAAAATGTGTCCTGATAGCAACCATTTTCTGACTCAGAGCATCATTGTTTTAGTTACAAGCTGTGAAACCTTTTTACCTCTGAATTACATCTCTGTGTGTTTACATTCTCCCTGTTATCTGTTGAGACTTAGAAATGCTTTTCTGTTCATCCATTTCTGAGGAGCTGAAAGAGGGTGCTGTGAGAGCTGCTTTCAGTTTGGGCAGATGACAAGGTGGACACAGACCTGAGAGATAATGTTCCTGCAGAGACAGAGTAGTCTGTGGCCATTTGAAAAACAGCTGGTCACATTGTGAGTAACTGCCTTAATACTTGAGCACAGGCTGCTGTAGCATTCAAACCATTATGAGGCCTTTCTGTAAAGTGTAATAGATTTTTCTTGATGGATTTTAAAAGCACTGTGTAGTAAATAAGTTATAGGACCATGTTGACAAGCTGAGAGCCTGCAAAGTACCCCACTGTGCCTTGAAAAACAGACCAGCATCTCAGTGAGCCAAACTCAAGTCACACAATCACAGAATCATAGAATAGTTTGGTTTGGAAGGGATATTAAAGATCATAGAGTTATTGAATATCCGGAGTTGGAAGCAACCCACAAGGATTATTGAAGTCCAACCCCTGGCCCTGCACATGACAGCCCCAAGAATCCCACCACATGCCTGAGAGCATTATCCAAACACTTCTTGAACTCTGTCAGACTTGGTGCTATGACCACTTCCCTGGGGAGCCTTTTCCAGTGCCCAGCTACCCTCTGGGTGAAGAACCATTTCCTAATATCTAACCTAAATCTCCATAGCTTCATGCCATTCCCTCATTTCCTATCACTGGTCACCAGAGGGTAGAGATCAGTGGCTGCCCCTCTACTTTTCCCCCTGAAGAAGCTGTAGACTTCTGAGGTCTCCCCTCAGTCTGCTTTTCTTGTGGCTGAACAGCCCAAGTGATCTCAGCTGCCCCTTGTATGGAGCACTGCAGAACCCATTGGTGTCCGGTCACCAGCCTGATATAACCGCATATACTGTAACTATTTGTGCCCTCTCCACCATGAGCCAGTTGTTCACACATCACATGACATATTTACCCAGCTGCATGCTGGATATTTTCTGCAGAATTATACTGTGACAGACAGGATCAAAAGCTTTACTGAATCCCCTAAAGATTACATCATCTGGCTTCCCTTGATCAACTAGATGAGTTACCTTGTCATAGAAGGAACTTAGGTTTGACAAGTCATATTTTCTCCTCATGAGGTTGTGTTGGCTGTGACTGATGACTGCTTTGTCCTTCAAGTGTTCTTCAATAATGCCCAGACTAGATTTAGGGTAACACAATGACACACAGTTTTGATGGCACACAAACAAAAAAGCCACCCAAAGCATTTCTCAATTTCTGCTTCTAATATGCCAATGCAAGAGACAACACCTAGTAGTCTCTTGTTGATGTCCCTGATATGACCCCCTGATACACACCTCTCTAGAGAGTACATCAAGTCAGCACATGAGTACCTTCATACCTTTCAGAAGAGAGTCACCCACTGCTATCACCTTTCACCTTTTCTTCATTGTGCTGGGTATTACATGGGCAGCAGATCAGGCTGCCTTACTGGTTGTTACGCAGGGAGCAGACCAGGCTGCATTACTCTGGCATCTCTCCTGATGTTATGGGTCTTCAGACTGTAGAGCAGTGAAATGGCTCTGCAAGGACATCTCATGCTTTGGGGTAAGCTCGTTCCTCCTGCAGGTCCTTGCCATCACAAGGTTCCATTCTTCTGCATTATTGGCCCTTCCCTTCTGTTGTGCCAGTGAGGGAGTTTTAGGCTGTTCGGCAGTGGACTGTGAACCCACCGCAGATTGTGCTTGAAGCCAGCTAACTAATTCCTTCTCAGCCTCCCTGTTGTTACACCAAGGTTACTTCCAGAGGCCATGTCCAGTTACCTGACAATAGAGGGCTTCTAAAACTAAATTACATTCATTTCAGAATTTTTTATGTTAAAAATTATTACTGCATTTTTTTTCTCAGAAATACCCACATTTTAGGAAATACTCTGTCTAGAGACCAGAGTGTGTCTCAAGACTGCTACTTTGCCTCAGGCAGTGCCATGCTCTTCATTTTGCCAGCAACATTCAGCTCTCAGGTGGAAGCTGTTCCTGAGGGCAGGTTTGAAAAGCAGAACACCTTTCCCAGAAGTCCAGCTGACAGAAATCTGAAGTAAAGACATCAGGAAGCTCTGTGCTGCCTTCACAAATTAGTCTGTTTATGAACCAAGTCTGCACTTGTGCTCTGTTATATACACAGCAGTGCAAGCCCAAGCTGTGAGACCATCTCAGCAACACTGCTGCAACACGGGCATGACCATAGATGCAAGTCACTGCTGTGGGGTCAGGGCATGAATTTGTAGCATCAGCAGCTCTCTGCTAAATTAATCTCACCCTTTGGTGAAGTGAAATGAGTGTCCTTTGTGAAAAATGGGGGGCTATCTCTTGCCATAGAGTTGGAGAGTGCTCAAAGGCATCACTGTGTCAGTGCCAATTCAAACCTTGTGTCCACTTATGACGATATGTTTGTGTGCTTTCTTTCCAAGTTCCTGCTCATACTGTACAGACACACAGACTGGGCTGTCCTGCTTGTTTTTATCATCTGGTCCATTTCTCTGCATTCATTTGGCCGCATTGTACTAGTTTAACCAAAGTATCACTTTCCCATATTTTAGTTACATACAGATTCACATGAAAATACTTTCTGCTAGGTTAATCCAGGTGTTTGCCACCAACATGCCACAGTAACTTAGGGAGTCCCAGTAAAGTGCATAAAAAAGAATTGGGGGTAGGCATTTCAGTGTCTTTTTTTTGGTAATTCATATCTAAGTGCATATATAGTGTTGCTTTAGTGTGTGCTGGTTTGAGCTGAAGTAGAGTTAACTTTCTTCACAGAGGCTAGTATGGGGCTATGTTTGGGTTTTGTGCTGAACACAGAGTTGATAATGCAGAGATGTTTTTGCTGTTGCTGAGCAGATCTTACACAGAGTCAAGGCCTTTGCTGCTTTCAGTACTGCCACACTGGCAAGGAAGTTGGGGATGCATGGGAGACTGGGAGGAGACACAGCTGGGACAGGTGACCCAAACTGACCAAAGGCATATTCCATACCATATGACATCATGCTCAGTATATAAGGTGGGAGGAAGAAGGAGGAAGGGGGGACATCTGGAGTGATGGCGTCTGTCTTCCCAAGGAACCGTTACACGTGATGGGCCCTGCTCTCCTGGAGATGGCTGAACACCTCCTGTCTGTGGGAAGCAGTGAATTAATTCCTTGTTTTGCTTTGCTTGTG
>NW_008684418.1:46758-69029 GCF_000695815.1 Acanthisitta chloris | reverse complement strand
CAATAGTCGAGTAGGGAGTGAGTGAGCGGCTGCGTGGTTCTTGGCTGCTGCTGGGGTTAAACCATGACATAGTGGAATTAATATCGATTCTTATTAAATCATTGTTTATGACTGTCATATTAATGAGTAGTTCGGGAACTGTAAACCTCCTGCACACTTAGCAGCATTTTCTAAAAAGCTCAGTATGTTGAGCTCTGAATTAATGAAACAAAAATGTAGTCAAGTACATGACTGCATTTAAAAAAAAAAAAAGAAAAAAAGGAAAGAAAAATGGTTTCTTTGAAAATAGCCAGGAACAATCTGAAAATCTAAGGCCTGTGTGATCTCATCCTGCTATGGGAATTTATGTATTTAAGTTAGAGCAACAAAGGATATACGTCCACACTGGGATCTTAAGTGAGACTTCTGTCACTTTGACACCTATTAGTAATATAATATCTTACTCATGTCTCCATTTATTACAATAAAGATTCGCTTTTCCCTGCAGTAACAATGGCTGCTTGATATCTCTGGTTTTTGACATCAATGTGCTTTACGAGAAAAGGAATTTCAGTATTGATTTAATGGAAGAGAGCTGATTAAAGGTCAAGTAATTATTCAAAATACTGACAGTAGGTAAACCTGTGGGATTCAGTGAGGAGTTTTCTGGGCAAAAATGAATTGGTAATGAATATTGTAAAATAAATTGTGGCATCTTTAAAATTGGTGAAATCATAAATAAACCAATGAAACAGAATGGCCTTCTTTAGTGTAAAGGCTGTGAAATTGTAGCAGACAACAGGCAGGGAACTGCTTTCAGAACAGCGCTGGAGGGAGGCAGTGGGAAGGTATTGAGTTACCAGCATTCCTGGTGGCTGAGATGCTGCTTCCCTTGGGCTTGGGCCATAGTCAAAGGGAAATTTCCACTGACTTCAATAGTCTGTGCATCCGGTCCCCTTTTAACAAGCTATTGGGTTTTTTAATTCACCATATGGCTCTTAATAACTAGATCACTACTAATAAAGCTCAGAAATTATATTAGGAATTCAACCGCGAAATTAGATGCAACCAGCTAAGTCAGAAGTAGAACAACAATTAACAAAATATTGGTAAATGTAAATCTAGGAGAATCTTGTAATACCTTTATACACTGTCAAGAGCACAGGATCTTAATTTCTTTTTATTAAATGCCTCTTGTGGTAAACATTTAAACAGCACCAGCAATTCCTTTACTCCAGCTGTCATTCTGATGACATGAATGCTTCGGCAACTGGCATCTAATTTCAGTGCCATCCAACTGTAAAAAAATTATGAAGCCTTTCTGCCTGTGTGGTGATATATAGTCATGTCTATGTAGGCACATATGCAGATTGTGTGAGTCTTGTCCCTTTAGAACTCATATAGCTTCAGCCAGACAAAGAAGAGTGTGGGAAAATACAGCTTGTGAGAAATTTTAAATAATTATTCAGTGTTTCTTTTTGGGTCAGTAATAACACTTACAGTTCTGAATGTCAGAGTGAGAATAAAAAAGCTGATTGCCAGCATTAAGGCTTTTTGTTTGTTCCCTCTCACCCACCCCGTTTCACTAGCACTTCCTTGAAGAAGGAAGATAGATTGGACAGCTTTGTCAAGTACAAATGCAAAACTACAGGTACAAGTAAAAATTTTCTGTATTAATTTCTAGTGTTCATTCAAAGTTGCCTGTTAATTTTGTGTGAGGAATTGTAGAAACTTCCATTGCCTTTGTTCCTTACTCAGCCATTGACATTCTGTATGTCAGTTAGAATTACAGGGTTTGAAACAAATGTTTGATTTCTATCACACGTGGTTGTTACACAACTACAACTTCTTAGTCTTTGCTGATCTCCAAATAGTTGCCTACTTAAGAGATTCTGGTTGATTTGGAATTACCTTCCCCCTTAAGTCTAAAAGTTAAATTTAAAACCTCAAATAAATAGAAGTCTGGGTAATGAAAGTTATTCACAGGAAGTGAAGCAGTCAAAGTCAGACTCTGTGTTCCTATTAGAAATATTTCATGCACATTTTTTTAATATCCGTTATCCATATATACACTTGGAAATCATGCCTTGGATAGGTTGAGAAAGTGTGATATTCTTTGGCATTCATTTCATTAGCAATGTAAATCACTTTAGGTGACATATTTTGGCAGTGCCTCTTGAAAAATGCTGCTCATTAGCTGAGAAAGAAGCAAGCACTCTAGACACACTGCAGACTATCACATTTTTAGGATGTCCTTCACAGTATTCACCTTGACAAGGCTCCCTGGTACAACACATGTGACAAGTTAGGCACTGACAAAAAGGCTTATGACTAAGCAGGGGAAGGCCTGACCCAGAAACAAAATTTCAAGGAGAAAAGATCCAAGAGAGCCAAAGCTGTCTTTGGAGGAAGTGAGGCTGAGCCTATACTTCTTTCTAGGCCAAAGAGAAGGATTTTCCTCCATGCAGGATTCAGAGCTGAGAACCCTCATCTGGTGCCTAAACAAAGCCAGACCTTCATTTCTGTCTGAGAGCTAGGGATTTTTGCCAGATAAATAAATGAAAAATCATCTGGGGTATAAAGCACTGAAACTTAAACACCCGCTTTAACTGGGCACTGATGTGACAGAGACGTCCTCAGCACCTATTACACAGGAGGATTTTTCTTAACACTTCCAGGTAAAAGTGCTCCAGTGCATTTTTCTCACAGCTTGCTGGACTAGATATTTTTCAAGGAACTGCACAGCCTGGATTAAAATTTCAGTGCAAATCAAGTGTAGAACCTTTCCACATTCCAAGTATGCAACCACACTGCAGACCTCTCAGGTCTTCAGGGTGAATTAGTTACACAGACCAGCTGGTTGCTCACAGTTCATATTAGATATGGCTGTACCCATGACCAGGAATTCATTCCTCCTTGAAATAAGTATATAGGTGAATGAGAAGAGCCTACAGAGAGTAGGCACCTGTTTAATAGTGGATGGGCTCATGGTTTAATAACGGGGCTGATGGGAATATCATCAAATTCCGTGTGTAGGACCTGCATACCTGTGGGACCCAACTACATCTTCAGTCACAGCTCAGAACTCAGAATTAATTTTAACACATTCTTTTTCTTCTGCATAAAACATTGCCAGTTGATTATATTTTATTTCTGTACATTTTTGTCTGGTCTCTGATCAACCATTGCCATCTACATGTGCAGCATTATCTCTTCCTGGATGTTGAGCTATGCATTATTGATTCTTTTCTAGTTTTCCATTTTTCACTCCCATTTTCTGTGGCAAAAATGTGTTTTAGTGTAGTGATGCTGGAAATACTAGATTCAAAGTGACAGTTGTCAAAAACACAGGCAATTTTTCTGATTCAAAGGCTTCAATTATGTTCGCTAATGGCAAATTACTACTTTCAAGCAATCAAAGATGTTACCTTCCTTGGCTCTATAAGGTAATACTCTTTATCAAGACCTGCTCTCTGTTTTATAATCACATAGCTGAGCCAACCGTTGCTGTTCACTTTTGATTCAGGACAGTTTACAGATTTCAATGATGAATAATCTATAACCTCACTGTTTGTTTCTTTTGTTGTGTTGGTGATGTTTTTATTTCTATTAACTACTAGTCCTTGATAATTTCCTGGTCATTGGTGATTTGCTAGAGTTTTATATCACACCCTCCTCCTCCTTTTGGGGGGATCAGGTTCTGTCTGTTCTGCATGAACAGGCTTTCTACAGGAGGTTTTAATACCTCTAAATATCAGTGTTAAAGTTTGATTTCTGTGTGTTAACACATTATTTGTATTTGAGACCCCTGAAACACCTCCCACTAGACCAGGTTGCTCAAGACCCCGTCCAACCTGGCCTTGAACACTGCCAGGGTTGAGGTGTCCACAAACTCCCTGGGCAACCTGTTCCAGTGTCTCCACCCTCACATTTAAAAAAAATTCTTCCTAATAACTAATCTAAATTTCCCCTCTTTCAATTTATATTGACTACTCCTTGTCCCATCACTACAGTTCTTAACAAAGTGTCCCTCTCCAAGTTCCTTGTAGGCCCCTTCAGATACTGAAAATTTGCTATGTGATCCCCACATAATCTTGTCTTCTCCAGGTTGAACAGCCCCAAGTTTCTCAGCCTGTCTTTGTACTGGAGGTGCTCCAGTCCTCTTATCAGCTTTGTGGCCTCCTCTGGACTTGCTTCAACAGTTCCATGTCCTTCTTATGCTGCGGACACCAGAACTGTGTGCAGTACTCCACATGAGGTCTCACAAGAGCAGAGTAGAGGAGGAGAATCACATCCCTCAACCTGCTGGCCACACTTTTTTTGATACAGCCCAGGACACAGCTGGCTTTTTGGGCTGTGAGTGCAAACTGCAGCTCATGTTGAGTTTGTCATCAACTGTCACCCCCTTCTCCACAGGGCTGCTCTCAACTGCTTCTCCACCCATCCTGTAGGAGTATCTGGGATTGCCATTACCCAGGTGTAGAACCTTGCATGCGATTTTGTTGAGCTTTATGAGGTTGTTACATTAAAAGCATACCTTCCTGTATGTGCTTCCTGCAAGATGTTTTGTGCAGCAAGATTTCTTGCTGAAGTGCAGGCAATGCCTGTTACTAAGTCAGACTTGGAGACCTGCTTCAGATGAGTATCAAAGAGTGTTCTGCATAATGCCTTCATCTGTCTGAAGCACTCAATCCCAGGCAGTGAGAACCACTTCACTGACAATGTGTCCCAACATAAATGACAGTTCAGTTGGGCTTATTAGCTTGGGATGAGATTAAAGATAGGGTGGCCTTGCTTGGTTGAGGCAGATTTGGGCATGTGTGATAAGACCACCCAGCAGCCACAAATTCTGAAGGAATGACCTTTGCATGGCCATAGCAGCATACAGAGAGGCAGCAGCATGCACACTTGCCTTGGTATCCCAGACTGGCCAGGATCTAGAGTGCCCTGGACAAATGTCAGCTGTAGTGACAGGATGCATGGGCTCAGGCTGGAAAACCTGTGTGTTAGCCAGTGGTGGTCATTTGCACTGTGCAACTAGCAGGTGTATGGTCATCCCATGAGTTTGCAGTGCCCAGTTCATCAGCCTTCCCAGGGTTTCTGGGGACTGTAATGCATGGACTGATGTGTCAGAAATCAGACCCTAAATTCTTCAGGAACAAACTCTGTTGAAGATGATATTAGGAAGAGATTTTTTACAGAGAGAGTAGTCAGGCATTGGAATGGGCTGCCCAGGGAGGCGGTGGATTCACCATCCCTGGAGGTTTTCAAGACGAGACTGGATGTGGAACTTAGTGCCATGGTATAGTAATGACCATAGGGTTGGATTCGATGATCTTTGAGGTCTCTTCCAGCCAGGTTGATTCTATGATTCTATGATTCAATGATATCTGAAGCTATTTTTCTTTGAGTTTTTTTCCACCATCTTGACAGAGCAATTTGTTCAGTAAGAGAAAGAACATATTGTGATATACACACACAAGTCATTTGAATAAAATTATGTGTTCTTACTCATTTTATCCAGTTCTTCCTGATGTTTTATAAAAACACATATTTTATAAAAACTTCTGTTCTATAAAAATCTCTACTCATTGCACATTCACACAAAACTGGCATGTATAAAACAACATGATTTTCTTGAAATTTCTATTCCCTCATCTTATTTCCATCATTATATCATTATATCAAAGAAAAAAAAATAATTTTAGGTGACAAATATTTACTAGAATGCAAAAGTAGCTGACAATGACCTTTTCTTTTTTTTTTATTATGAAGTGCCCATTGAATTTCCCTGATCTCTTCTTGTTTCTCTTTCCAGAGTTTTTCCTGATTTACTACCAGTAGAACTGATGTCACGAAGGCCATCTAGCTTTAACTTTCTGACAGTTGGTTCATGTGTTCTAAGTCCACATGAAATTGAAAGTATCACTGTAGGTCCTAATGTAGTTTTTAAGCTGACTAAGAGAGTAATGTCCACATGAGAAGCCAAGGAGTTACACTTAGGTATTTCCTTTCCTCAGATGTAATCTTGGAAATATAATTGCCTTGTTTACACAATTTTTAATTAAGTGAGTGTTGTCTACCTGAAGCAGGACAGCATCCAGATACTTCTATTTGGGAATATTAAAAATGGTCATGATCCTTATTTTTTTATACAGTAAAATTCTAGCCATGTCATAAAACTGGTCACAATTAATGACAACAAAAAGATTAATTAGAATAATGAAAGGAGAACAAGCAAATGTCACTCCCACCTTCAAAGAGGGCGAGAAGGAGGCCCCTCAGTCTCAGCTTGATACCTGCAGAGGTGATGGAGCAGTTAATTCTGGAAATGATTCCCAAGCACATGAAGGACAATAAAGTTACCAGGAGTAATTAGCAAGGAGTCAGAAAGAGGATGTCATGCTTGACCAACCTGATGAGCTTCAGTGAATGAGGGACTTGGGAAGAGCGATGGATATTGCCTACCTGGATTACCAGAGTACTATCACAGCGTGAACACACGCATTACCACAATGTTGTGTAACAGTAAACTCTCAACAGTGTCTGCAACTACATTTATAACATTAAGTTACATTTCCCCATCACGGGGTGAACATCTGCATTTTCACAATGTTTTATAATATCAAACTCTTAACCGTAGCTTCAGTATTAATAAAACCAAGCTACAGTTCATTAGAGTCAGATCAAAAGTAAGAATAAAATTTGGATGTTTTTTCAAGAGGAAAAAGACATCTAACTTTTTGATTCTATCGCTGAACATGTGATGGTTCATAGCTAGAAAACCACAAAGGATTAGCAGATTTTAGAAACTTTCCAATTCAAGAAAATATAATTTTTTAACATTTTTAAAACTAATTTTAATATATTCACCAGAATTTTAATTATCCAGTGAATGGGTTATCTCAGTAAAAATGGCACCTCTGTCTTAGCCAGCAAGAGGCTCAAGATGAAATGGAACCTTAAGTAGGGTCTATGTGAAGCTGAAAAATAATTTCAGCATAAGAACTGAAATGACTGAAAATGATCTGATAAGTTCTTTCCTTTCCTGAATTAATGAAGAATTATGGTGACGATTTTGTGCAGTGTTACATGTAGTTAACTTATTCTTCTTCTCAGAAAAATGAGAACACACCAGGAAATGGAGAAACTGTGCTTCCACTCAAGCTTTTGTGAGTCTTTGCAATTAATAGTCTTTTCTTCCCAGGGATGTTCTTTAGTAAGTGAACTATGTGTTTTGCAGGCTTTGCATTTTTTGTGTGTGTATTCTTTACAGACAGCATATGTAGGACAGCGCAATCTATCACTCTCTGACAGGAATGGCAGAAGATATATTTTCTCCAATGTGCAAAATAGTAGAGTTTTTTGTTCATGAACAAACTTCTTGTCTGTCAACCAAACTACAGTAAAATCATGTACAAAGTAGTCAACAGAACAGAAAGGTTGTATTTTTTCTGCAGGGGTGTCCTGCCTTTTGAAATGCCTACTTCTGCTTAGAAACATATGTAATAAACCAAAAACTCTTATCTTAGCACAAAAATATACTTTGTACTAAAAATATAGTTTGATTTTAATGATTTAATGGTTTTAGTTACATTAATAATATTTTATCTATATCTGTTTACCTAGCATTAAATCCAGTTAAAAGATTCCAAAACAAATAAACATGGGGAATAAAGGATTTTTATACTTTAACTATGCAGTATTTTATCTCTATTTTATTTCAGATATGTCTTATTGTTCTTAAATCTTTCCAAGTTCTCTGCTTGCAAAGATTAATTTAATTTTTTTTCATCTTCTTTCCACTTCTTTGAGTATGATTTACCTCTGTACTTGTTCAGGCAAGGTAAGTGTTACCATTTGTGCATATTCCTTTACTGAATGGCACATAACTGGGCAAACCACTTTTTGCAGTAGAATCTGTGTTTCCTGTGTTGCTCAGTGTGCCGTTGCTGCAGAGCACAGGCACCCTGCAGTGCTAGGCAAGGCAGCCTGAAACCAGAGTCTGCAGCACTGCAGGGTGGGTGCTGTATGTGGCCCAGGACCTGCTGTCTGCAAGCACACAAAAGCCTCAAAGGAGACACAAAAAAAATCTTGGCAGCTCCTGAGGTCTTTGGTACAGGAGGGATTTTACATGGAGGTGTGAGGAATGTCTGCACACAAACCTTGCTTTGTATGTAAATCAGCATAGCCTCAGGCCAATGGGATTGTGACTTTTCTGTTTCCTAGATTTGTGTGTTTCCCCATTTGCTCCATCCCTCTGCTTCTCATTGTGCACCTAATCTTTGCCTCTTGACACAGTGTAGGCAGAGGTGAGCAGTCTGATGAACCCTTCCTCTGGAATGTGGTTTCAACTGTTCAGCAGCTGCGGAAGTAATTTGGTGACACTGTTATTGGCCTCTCCCCTCTGTTTTTTTTTATTACATATCTTCCTGCCAACAGCTTTGAGAAGCTTTAGGAATTTATCATAAAAGAGAATTAGGATGAACCTGAGCCAAGCATTTCTTAGGGGAAGAGCAGAGAAGTGGAAGGGAAACTTATTACAAGGGTTGATATAACCAGTAAAGATTTCTTCAGTTTGTTCTCATTATTGCATGGAGGAGATTCTTTTAATAACCATGGAGTTTGTAGGAAAATTATGTCTAAAAACCTGCATAAAAAAATCTGTTCTTTGTCTTTTTGTCTTCATCTTGCTAAATACATATTTAAAAGTCTTTAAAACTGTCTTATACTGAAGACATGAACAGCTCAGCTGATCTTCTGCGTCTCTGAAGGTCTTCCTGTAACATTGATTGAGCCACACTTAGTTTTTTCTGTTTAAAGTAGAACACAAAATTAATAAGTTAATAACTATATGTCTTTATCCAGGAAGCACTCAGAAACAGGAACAATTTCAGTGTGAGTGCTTAAACAGATTTGGGCTAAAACCACATTTTTTTTTACATATCAGATGATCTGGCTCAAGAAAGATGAGCTAAAATAGTAACAGTATTGAGGACTAGGTCTGGCTTGGTAATTGCTTCTATCTTCCTATAAGAATTTACAAGTCATGTATCCTCCCCCATCCCCTACAGTGATGGGCATTAGTAAAAAAGCTCCAGAGAGCATGTGGCAGCTTTCACAATACAATCCAACTCTCAAATCTGCCACCCAAATAGTCTTTTCCTGAGCATCTGGTTCATCCATGAGATTAACAAAATGGCAAAATTTGTTTAAACAAGTGACTCCCTGGAATTTTACTAAAACAATTCCAATTTTTTTGAGAAAAAAAGCCTTTGCATTTTTCATCCGTGCAGCCTATTATGTATTGAAAATGTCTGCATATTCACACAAAAAAAATAATGAAAAAGCTATAGGTTAGTTAAAAATTTTATCCAACTTCTGCATGCACCTGCCTTTGATATTGTACTAAGAGTCAGCAGAAAAAAAACCTGCAACGCTGCAAATATATTTTAGCACGTAGAACGACACATCTGGGACAGCGCACACCAGCGTAAAGTATCAAATGCTGCGAGACTCCCAAAGAGCAGTACTTGCAAAACTAGAAATAGAAATAGGCTAAGATCATTAAAACAGCAAAATTCTCCTAAAATAGTTACACAGGTAGGGAAACGTTACTTTTTTGCTCACTGGGCACTTATTCATTAGTTTATTAAGCTTTTTAAAGTACATTCATTAAGCTTTCACTAACATTTCTGCAAATGGGTTGGGTTTTTTGTCTCTAAACTGATGATTGTTCGTATTAGTGGGAAAATATATCAAAATATAGTGCTGTTTTTTTAATTTCTAGGTCTAAATCATTCCTCTGTGCTGATCACACATACGCCCCAGAGGGGCTGCTCAATTATTAGTGGTGCGACATGGCATTGAAAACCATCAACCTTCTTACTAGAGGTTGTACTACGTATTTAATCCATGCATAATCCAGCTAGCATTAGCACTCTTTCTAATTAATTGAAATTAAACTCACAGATGTAAGACAAGATTCATGCTGCTTAAACACATGGTAACACAGATATGTTTCTAGACTGAGAAAAACATACAGATTACTGATTACCTTCAGTTTTAGAAGGTCATGAGGCACATGATTGTCCAAACTAAGCAGGAGGCAGAATGGGTGTGTTTTAACTTCCTTGGAGTGCCATGCAGCAAATACCAGTCCCCTGGCTGGTGCAAGGTTCTGCTTCCAGGTAATCCCTGTTAGACACAGAGACAAGAGATGCCAAAAAAAGATACAATCCTTTTTTGTCTTGGAGAGTGCTTGGGGTTATAACAGCTGCAAGTTTATTGATCCTGTAGTCACTTCAGAAAACTGAAAGAATAGCTGTCCATTTGGGCCCCCCTTATTCTCTGGTAGCTACACTGGGGCAATTCTGCCCTCCATGAAGAGAATCTTCATGCCTGACCTTCACCCAATTTCCAGACATATTTTCAGTAAGCTACTAATAGCATATCATACACAAGCAAAGTCACCCAGCTCTCAAATCTCATAAATCAAAAATGCATGACTTAAATAAGACACAGTATAACTACGAGGTTTACAAAAGTAAATAATTCCTCTACCCACAATCTGTGAGCAGTTCTGCAAATTCTTATGAAGGATAAGTTGTGTTTCAATGTGCTTGGGTTATTCACTGTGTGGTTGGTATTTCAACATTGACCGGCTCCACCTGATCTGAACTTTATTAGCCTACCTGCTTGTGGAATATACTTCCTTAAGCTGTACATGGATTAATCCACTCACTTGGTTAACCTTCCCACTGAAAATTTTAGAAAAGCAAACAAGAAATCCTTTGCAATTAAGTTCAGCTAATATCTTGTCATTGAAAAAGGGCACAAGGACTAAACTGGACAAATGCAATCGAATGAACCATGTTAGTCCCACTGACCTGGACTACCAAGACATAGAACATATGGAGGTTTATCCCAGGTTATGTCTAGACCAGGAAATCGATTATTTGTTAAAGTATGTTATCTCATGCATTTCACAAAATAATGTTTTTTAGAAGGATTTTATCTTGAGTGTGCTTAACACAACCATGCAGCCTTTATAACAGGCTACATTCAGAGCAATTCCTCTCCCAGCAGTTGAATAGTCTCTGCCTTGCCTGTAGTGCCTTGTTCCTGATTTCATTCTGTTTCTTGGCTAGGACTTCATTGGTACAATTTCACTGTGGTTCTGTGTTGAGGCAAACTTGCAAGCAAGTTTATAAAGTGATAAATGGATCTGCAACAAAGCAGTAATGGACAAGTCCATTAGCTCTAGACTGTTAAAGCAATGAAGAGAACTCTCTTCATATTTTATTTGCCTTTACTGACAAATTCAAAGTTTTGTCGATTATGCTAGAGTGAACTAATGTTTTGGACCTTTAAAAATCTGCTCCATGTAGCAATGGCTTAAGGTTTTGCTGCTGACATACTTCCAAATTCCTTTATATTTTCTGTAGGCAGAAAGGCCGGATTTATGACATTCTGTTTGAGCAGAGGTCATTGCAATAATGGTGTTACGTATTTTGGAAGTCTTTTAAGTTTTTTGAATACTAAATAGAGTTTCAGTGAGCTGGAACCACATGTTGAATTTTATTGCAATTCAATCAGTATTGCTTCTTGCATTTGCATATATAGCAGGGTCATAAGGAGATGCTAATTTTGAACACAATTGTTTCTTTACATTATTTTCCAAGTCAAACTTTAATTTCTATTTTTAATACCAGAAGCAGAAATATTCCTGAAAATGGTTCACACCATTTGTACTGATCATGGATATTATGTACTGTAGCATGAATGCTGCACTTCATGCAAAGTCATCTTCAGCATGTGAGTTGCAAGCCCTAGGACCACGTAGAGATCATAGATCATGGCTTTCTGACTGGCCAAAGAGAGTTACTGGTTGTGAAAAAGAGTGTGAAATAATTTGTTTCTTCCCCTAGAATCAGTAAGTCTTCAAGCCAACATTCATTTATTGGTCTACTGAAAATTCTAAAGCACTGACTGTGGTGATATTACCTGTTTCTGAAGAGATCTGCTTATACCTCCACCCTAGTGTCTTGTGCATCTTTGATTTCAGTTCTGGAGAGAGTAGCAAAAAGTCTTTTTTGAGAAATTCTACTGGAACTTGCGATTCTCTGGATTCAAGAGCTGTGTCAAATATTGTCTTTGGCAGTTTAATGATTTATTTTTTTATTTATCTGAAGATACTTGGCCACAATAAGTCTTTGAGCTAAATCAAGAAGCTAAGATTCTAATGCAGCTCATTTTACCACATCTTAATAATTAATTTATTTAATTTACCACATCCTTCTCCATTTTGCTAACATCTCCAAAACATGTATAAGCAAAAGTGGCCTCTGATTTTTACTGAGAGCAAACTCTTTCCAGGGAAGCTAGTGAAGAAAAATATACATAAGAGAAACATTGTACTTGGGTTGATTTAAAGAAAAAGATCATTCCTGTCTAGCTTCTGGAATTTTCTCTATTTTTTTTCGTGCACAGTAGTAGCCAAAAAAGTGTGGGCAAAATGCTGCCATCATGTGGCTTTGTATTATGGTCTCATAATTTTTCATTTGTCTTCATAAGTTTTGAGCATCTTTTCTTTCCTCTCTCCTGTCTTCATCACATTTTTTGGAGCAGTAACCCCCAATGTGGGTGAGCATTGTTATGAGTTAGGGCAGCAATCTCATCACTTTCTTGAAAAATGTGACAGTCATTGCATGCTAAATAAGGAAATAAATTGTCCTATATCTAGTCACTGAAACCATGAATATGCAGACATCAAAAACTAGACCATGCAAACATGGGCAGCCTTCCTTCTAAGCCTAAGATCTCTGATTAAATAGAAAATATTATAAGTAAAATGCAAAGAGTAAGGGATTGATTTGCTCACAGATGTATATCTTGTTGCCTGGAGGAAAAAGTGGAAAATTCCTTCTTCCTACAGAAGAGGAATTACAGAAAGGCAGCTCAGACAATGCAAACTAAAGGACTAGAAGGGTGTCTCTGGGAGAAGGAAGAGAGGTAGAGCTTTATCTGAGTGCTAGCTGGAAGGCCTTTTGGATAGCAAATCAGTGCCTTCCCACAACTCAATCCCTGCCTTTTTCTAGGAGCTGTAGGACTGGGAAAACTGCACAGGACAGAGCTGCAGGTTTCTTTGTCTGGTGTCCTACTCCAAGTCAAAATCAGATATTCCTAAAGCAGTCCTCACAGTAGTTTATTTTAACAGGGTCTTAAAAAAACCATCTGGAGATAGTGTTTCCACAGACTGTCTGCCAAGCGGTGATTTTCCAATGCTATAGTACCTAACTGTCACTGTTATTTTGCAATTTTGAACCTAAACTTCCCCAGTGTAATTTTAAACTACTGTCTTATTTCCAGGAAATTCCCATATATCCTTTAGTTTCATTTTCACCTTTGACCACCTCTTTTCCTCCCAAACTACTCCATTATCTTCTATCTTGTCTTCCAGGTCATGTCATGTAAAATCTTTTACTCTTCTTTTATAGAATTATGGTCCCTGTGCACACACAGTGTTGTGTATACTCAGTGTAAACATACACTTCTCTGTTAATATCTGCTGTTCACATAAATATTTACTTCTAATATATCTGAATGACCAAATATTGCCATTCTGTTTACCCTTGAGCCAGAATTTTCCCTTATCCAACAATTTCTAGAGGTTCTAGTCTATGATGAATTTGTTATCAATAATCATGGATGCAGAAACATATGATACAAGAGACTGAGTACACACTCATGACTCAAAAAAACCTTCTAGTCCCCAGTGCAAGTCAATGCACAGATCAGGCATTTTTCTGCTCATACTAGGAGAGCTGAAGGAATTTAAAAACATCAGTAATGTATTGATTTTTCAGCCTAGTTATATAATAGCCAACCTAATACCTAGTTAAGAGAAATTTGGATATCACCTAATCCTTTGCTGGTTTTAGATTTTTATAAAAGCTCAATATTTGTCCTTATCACCTGACTACCAGTATAAGACTCCCCTGTGATTGTCAGTGGGTTGACCCTGGGGAAACACTTACAAATAAAACTAAAAGTAAAAACAAAACCAGGAAACTATATCTTCTATATTTTCCTCAAAATCTTTAGCACAGTCAAGGATATAATATGTTACACTGTCATCCATTTTGCATGTATAGATATATGAAAATATTACTGCTCTGTAAGCAGTGGTGAGAGCTTTTAATTGGTTATTCCACATTACTGGGCTATATTCAGTCTTTTTGTCTCCTCCCATTCAATAGATGAGAAGTAGGATACTTTATACTTTGTAAGACTACATGTGAGTGTGTGTTTACCAGGTGCTGCATGGATTTAATGCTGTACCTTTGCCAGTAATTTATAATTCTGTATTGCAGTTGCATTCAGCAATTGATTCATCATCCTTTTGAGCAAATGGATGCACTTCATTGGGTCCTGGCCTTGACCTTGAGTGCACTGCAGCTGTACATTTTTCTTCTTCTGATTCTCTCAAGCCAGCCTGGATAATGTCCAGGCAGTTTTGAAGCTATATACATGTTTTTGTTTAGAGCATTAAATGTAATCTCTGATTAAACTGTTTAGTTTTCTATCACAATAAATTGGTATGTATGAAGCTGCTTTGGGACCCTGTAGCATTTCTGTCACTGGAGGATTTTAAGGACAAGTTAGAGAAACATCTGTCAGGACTGGTTAGGTATAGTTGATGTAACCTGGAGGTAAAATAGGTGACCTTAGTCCATTTTTCATCTTTTTTTCTCTGTTTTTCTAATTGGCCACTGAAAATACAGTTGGAAAATCAGTGACTTTATTCTTCAGTATGAATTCTTCCTAAACTAAACTAAAATGCCATTGTTCATTTGTTTGTTTTTCCATATGGGTAACTTGGAGTGTCAGGGTATTTTTTCAGCAGTCCTCAACTGAAAACTTCACTTGGGATTTTTTTTGGCATAGGCAAAATTTTCCAAGCTGTCTTCTAGCCCTCGTGTAAAATGGGCAGAGCCAGATTCTAGATATTATTTCTTTGCAAAACATTGACAAAAAAGGAGGGCATTTCCTTTGCTTCCACCTTCCTCTGCTGGATCTATTCTACATTAAAAATGGAAATGAAATTAGGAGAAAGAGTAATTGGAGCAAACAGAAGTCTAGCTCAGAACAGGCTTAATACCAAAGCAAAAAGCAAATAACCTGAAGTAAAAATTACTGCTGCCTTCAATACACCAAAGAGAGTTCATTTTTATGTATGCAAACGTTAGTTGCTGTGTGCACACAAGCTTTAGGGTTATCTGAGATCAAAGTAATGTGTAATTTAAGGAGACTTCAGTGTCTTTGCCTCAAACCTAGGTCTTTATGAAATAACACAGAACAAGGAAAACTATCCCTTGGTAAGAATTTGAGGGCTGGAAAATGTGTATTAAGTATTTTACTGGGGTGTTATAAGGACCTTTTATTTAAGAGAAGGTTATCACTTTTATTTATCACATGACAATATTCAGGAACATTAAGTGGGTTTCTTCCCAAATAAGACACAAATGCTCTGATCAGTCTCACTGATACCTTGAAAATATCTTGACCTACCATTTATAAAGTAGTTCTTTATATAGGGACCAGGCATCTTGTTACTACAAACAAATTAAGTTAATGTGACTATAGTTGAGAACCTTAGAGAACATTTTGCTCTTTGTGATGAGTGCCTAATTTATTTGACTACAATTTTCCCTTTAACTGAACACTTTGAAACCAGAGAATGATTTCAATCTCTGGAAGTCAGAATTTCCTAGTGTATTTATACTAGGGGGGAAAAAAAGTCACTTTTTCAATGGAGAAATCTGTGTCTTTCTGCTGAAAAGATTTATAACAAAAGTTTCAAAACAAATCTCTGCCTGCTCTCTGTTCCTTTTCCCTTGATGATAGCCCTGCACCTTTCCACGGCTTCTTTGACTGCCTGAAACTATACAGTTCTCTCTGAGTCACTAGGGAAAGGTGGGATTTGAAGTGCTTGTTTTTTTTCATGAGTTGCTTTTTCAACTCTCCTCTCTTAAGCTTGCAGGTTCATGAGCTCCTGCTGCTCAGGCAGGCTCAAAGTGGGCTCAGCTCTTCTCTGCACCAAATCATTTACCACTGGCTTCTGCACTTCTGCCCAGCATGCAGCCATCAGGAGCAGTTGAATAGGCAGGCTTGTGGGCCCTTGATACAACAGATGTCTTACCAGATCAAGTAGTTGTTCATTCCAGTGCTATCTAAAAATATACTTTTCATAATCGAATGGAATTTCATACAAGTCTATCTTACTTTACACAGTCTATTTCATGTCAATTAAAAGTGTAACTCCTGATGGCCTTGATAGGTTTTATTTAACAGAACTAAGAAATCTCTCCTAACTTAGAAAAATAAGCATCTCCAGAGTCTTATTCAGTGCCTAAAATAGATAGGATGACTCACTGCTTGTACGTGAGTGTTTTTCTTTGTTGATGAGGGAGAGACCTTAAACCAACTGCACAGGTTTAGACATCTTTAGAAATCTCATGTTAGTTGCGATTAGTCCTATTCTAGATTCCCATCAAACAAAGATACAATTTCAGTTTTGATTTTTTCTTGTTGTAATGTTACCATTTTTCTCCATATAAGGGTGGTTGAGGTGGGGGACTGAAAGACCACAGCAGAGCTGACATTTACAGTGTAAACACAAAGCAGTAAATAAGCACAAAGCAAAATTATTTTTTTTTCTTATTTGAAGGACCTCATTTTTCAGACAGGAAGAAAACAGTGTGAAAGTGCACAGTGTGAAACAAAGGAGAGAAAGCACAGGCAGAAATTCTAAATTGATTCATTTCCTCTCCAGCTAGCCTCCAATTCATTTTATGTATGAGGCTTCCACAAATGAATCAAAACCAGAAAAAAACCCCAGACAAACAAATAAAACCACCTTTGAACCAAATATGAGATAATCCCAGAGACAATAATATGGTGCCACAGCATACATTAGAAGAAATGAAGCCTGTGGATTCAAGATTTGGGCAGGAAAAATTAGCAATCACTAAAAATATCCTGGGATTCTGGGATCACATCTTAATAACCTGTCAATTTTGGTTGCTGGGATTTTTTATCATCCATAGGTCAAGCACTCAGAGTTCAGCCCAATGTGCTTGCTATTGATCTTAGAAAAATCTGGCCAATTAGCCAGAATCTTTGTGGAAGCATATTTTAATGCATTTTCAACATTAGTATCCTTGCCCCTGGGCAGGGAGGCAGATATGAGAACCACCAGAGGCAAGGGTAGATCAAGGTCAGCATTTATAACTTTAGTAATGAATTCTGGACCTTGTACCCAGAAATCTTTAACCAAGGAGCAATCATAAATTAAGAGAGTTAAAACTTGACCATAACTTCTGTCTAACAAAAAGGCTCTTTATAACTTGACTCATCTTTAGGGAACGCAGACTGTTGCATAACAGCAGACTGAGATGTTAAAAGCAAATTTTCATGAACCAATTTTCCTATAGTCTAGCAATCTGATAGCTTTGATTCCAGTCATCAGTCTAAAACTCCCCTCATAAACTGGCATAATTTATAGGCCATTGAGCAGTTATGTGAATAGGGAACTTTGACAAAACTGTGTGAGTCAAGTGTTGCATTTCCTTTTCACTTGGGGGTTGTGGGGTGAGAAGGCAAACAACTATTTTAGGTATATGTTTACTGATATTGAGTATCAGAAGAATGTAAAATTTGAGAAAAGTTTCTGACCAAGGCAACACATTCTTCCAGGATTTGAGGCAGAACATTCAGAAAGATCCAGAATTTGCCTTTGACAAAGTAATTAAATCTGGCAAGCAAGGCAATTTGCTTCATCCAGTCTGATGTTTATAGGGATAGATAGTGGTTCTGTAGTTTGGACATGAGAGAGAATATAAAATGAGAAGGAAAAGAGACCTGGGGGAGAAAGCTGTGTACTGTTCAAACTCAGCATCAACAAAATCAGTACAAGAAGTTTATCATGCTGTAGCATAAAATGCAAGATAAAATGATGCCCAGAAGCACTACAATGTACAATGGTTTATCTACCACGGTACTTGCTAAAACCATTTATTCAAATGGAGAACTAGGCTTTGGTCCTTGGGCACTGGCATAAATAAATTTCATGTCTTTGCATATTGGAGGTCAATATTAGCTAAATAAGAAACGTTTATGCTTGTAGCTAAGATAGGCTTAACCAAGAAAGAAAACCTGCCAAGGAATTTAATGCTTGTTTGTTTTCAGATGCAATTACATGATTTGCAGATTGGGTACAAACCTGCGAAAGATTTGTTTGATTTTGATACATTTTCTGGAGCCTATGACAAATACAAAGTGAGACAAAGCCAAAGGATTGCATGTGTAGTGGGGAAAAGATCACATTTGCTCTCAGTGTTTTCTCTGGCTGTTGGGTAGGGCAAGCAGAGAGCAAGAGGCCCCCTGAGCCACTGCTCAGACATTCAGTCAAAGGCTGGAGAGTTCCAAGCAAGACGCAGAGCAGTTGTATTGCCAGGTGCCGGGCAAGATGGAAAGGAAATCTCAAGGGGTCCATAGGAAACTGCACTGATTTTTCTGAACTTCCGGTTGTTCTGAAGGAAAGGAGCTTTCTCTGCAATAAACCCTGTAATTTTAATCTGTTTAACCCCAGGATATTTCTGCTTCTGTATAAGGGGTTGGTTATTCTAGAGTGAGTTCTGAAAAATCTCTAGATTTACTGATTCTAAAGTCTTGGGAAGTTTGGGGAGTATTCTCTTGGAGAAAATTATGCAGGCAGCTCTGTCTGCACAGAGTACTATTACAGCAGGTCCATCAGTTTAAAAAAAGAAAAAACAAAACCTGCCTGTCCAATCCAAAGGGGAAAGCAGATTTTGATTGCCCAAACTGCTACAGAGAGTAAGATGTACCACTGCATCAGTATGTGAACCTGTCTCCCAACTTTCTCTTATTCTCTTTTCTGTCAAAAATTGATAATAAGGCTTGCCAGCACCACTACTACCTAATAGGAGTTCTACTGAGTACTTGATGATATAAAAGAAAACTGAAAAGTCTTCTCATTTATTGCCTGAAGCTGGCACAGCTTTCTAAAGAGATTGTGATGGGCATGAATGTCACAGGCTCTGGTGATAATGAAAGCAAAATACTTTTTTTCCACACAGAGACAAATGGAAAAAAGGGCAACATCTACTCTCAGTGCAATAATAGCAGAAGAACAGAGAGAGGTCTGAGTTGTATGTTTTGCCTGCAAAGGTTGAAGCCAGAAGACTTCCAGCAGCTTGAAACATCTGAGCCTTGGGGAATGCCATCACCAGAGTTGACGGTCCAAGTGCTCCTCTGCTGACTACCTTGCAGTGCCTCTCTCTGGGACAGCACAAGCACTTAATAAGTAATCCCAATTCTTGTATTCTAGAAGTTACCAATAGGTACCCAATTTCAAACTCTACTTTGCTAGTTGTATTTTGGTTCTGCTAAGCTGTGAAACCCTCATAGAGGAAATAGCATATTTGAAAAATTCTGGTATGAGCTATTTGACACTGAGTTAATGAATAGCACAGAATATAAATCCCTAGATTTTTTTAAGAATATCTGAAAGACATTCTTATATTTGTATATCAGATATATCTTTCAAATAACCTCTTTAAGTGACACTGTGGAAACGTAAACTTCATTCAGAGCTGATGATGTAAATTCCTGATGAGTGTACTGAAAAGCAACTTGTGTCAGCACAGATGCACTTGTGAGATAATTAGGCAGGATGTGGGAGCCTGCAAACTGAACAGAGCCAGGTCAAGGGTTCAAGCTCCAGCCTCCAGTTATCTATTTTGCTTAATAGTCTTGATGAGGTGAACAGGTCAGAGACTGTTCTCATTAGTCAGTGCAGATGAGGCTGTTCTGTACAGCAGAAGGTGTACCAGGATGCACAACCTTAGTCTGGTCACATTCCCTGGTGAGTTTATCTACCTTGTAACTACAATCCCCATGACTGCACAGCCATGAGATCACTGTTGCAAAGCTGATTTACCATTTTGAAAAGGTCTGTAGCCCTCCAAAAGGATGTTGGTCCAGGCTGCTGCCTGGTTGCAACATTTGCCACCTAGGACCTTCCTTCTTCCCACAGACCCCCAGCAACTAATAAATTTAGACTCACCCCATGCTCTTTTATCCACATGTATTGACCCCATAAATCTCACTGTCTCATTAGATTTATGCTATCGTATTTGTTACTGTAATGAGTCAAAGATGACCACTCTTGGTCTGCGTATGTTAACTGCCAGACAAAACATTTAAGCAATTTTCTTAATGAGCCTCTTGTTTTGAGGCCAAGGTAACAATGGATCGGAAGTGCAAGCTTTGCCAAAACACAGTCCAAAGCTACAGTATTACACAATAGTGATAAAGCATTTATGGAATTATTTTAAATTATGATGATCATCATCTACTTTGTTCAACACATTTATTAGAATTACTGTTCAACCATTAACTAGCTGGATCTCTTGGACAGAAAGATAAAGATTCATTTAAACATTAAAATGTTGGAATGAGGCCATAATGACTGAGGAGGAAGCAAAATCCTATACCTTCTCAAACCATGGTAATGAGAAATATCTGAACCCACACAGTTATTAAGACATAGAATAGGTGATTGTTTTTCAGCTATGCTTTCATTTCTTGTGCATCAATGAGGATACTTTATATTTATCGTTATTCATGATGTTTAGGGGCAATCATCTGGAAACAACCATTTTTTCCTTGGATTATTGACCAAATTTTAAGTCATTAGGATGTAATATAGATTTATATTTTCCCTCCAATTTACTGCTGCTCAGTACCATCTACTAGGTAGCAGAGGATATAATTATTACTAGAGAGTGCTTGAATGACTTCTGGTAATTGGAATTTCAGTAAACCTTGCCCGGTCATCTAGCAATATTAGGGAGATATCTGAGTCATTGCTCTCTTGACAATCAGCTGACTCTTTTCAGATGACAAAGTCACTAGATGAGTTTACATGTTCTTTTCATTCAATGGTAAGGATATCTTATTTGAAATGCTTGAAGTGCTTACTATTTCATGCTCCTATGACTGTTAAGGCGTAAAACAACCCCATAAATTCTATGGGAGACTTAAAAATATTTGGTTGTTTCTACCATGTCTACCTTTTCTGAAGTCTATGCTAGAGTAAGTTACAGTGTAAAATATGGCTTTATAGAAACTCAGTTATCAAGACAAATAAGCTTTTTTCAAGGTTGCTATTAAAACAAGCATAACTCCGTCCTTGTGATCTAAGGGACCCTAAGTAGGAGCATTATGTGGTTTCCTGTTAGCATGGCCTGGTCTCAGCTCTGTTACACTTTATTTTAGCTTGTACCTTGCCATGCGTGGTGGTGGCACAGGCTCCCTGGCTTATTCCCATGGTCCTGGCATCATGCAACCCCTCCAGCAACTCTTCCGCTTCCACCAAACTGCAGTTGTTTGGTGAGATACCCAGGCCCATAGGGAAACTGCATCAATACTCTTTATCCATTTCTAAGAGAACCAATCTTTATAAAGGGTATGTCTGTGCTTCAAAATAGAGGTGTGATTGTGACAAGAATGAAGTAAATTTTGGCTTCATAGCTTAGAAATGGTGTGGCTTCAGTGTGACAGTCTTGGGGGACCAAAGGTACACATCTCCATGCCCAGCTGGGGTTTAGAACCATGTTGTAGTTTTCCTATACTGGGATTATATGTCACCTATAAAGGTGAAAATTACCACCATTAGTCTCACCTTGATTTTGTGGCCTATAAAAAAAGGAATGAAAAAGTCTTTGTGCCATTCAATTGCAGCTAAAGTTGATTGAAATTAGTGTTTCCAGTAATTATGTTTCCCTTTTAGCTTTATCAAAATGCAATGGCAATTAAATAGAAGAAAAAAAAAAAAAAAAAGGAAAGATATTTGAAAAGGGAAAGCTTTCAACATTTATCTTGGTCTCCACATTGTGCTGCTGTGGTCAGAGAGTGCTGAACTGGGCCCCTCAGTTCAGGAAGGATATTAAGGTGCTGGAGCAGGTCCAGAGAAAAGTAATGAGGCTGGTGAAGGGACTCGAGCACAAGTGCTATGAGGAGAGGCTTAGGGAGTTGGGATTGTTTAGCCTGGAGAAGAGGAGGCTCAGGGGAGACCTTACCATCCTCCCTCATCACAACTCTCTGTAGAGAAAGGAAGTTGTAGTCAGGTGGGGGTTGGTCTCTTCTCCCAGGCAACTAGCAGTAGGACAAGAGGGCACAGACTCAAGCTCTGCCAGGGGAGG
>NW_008684418.1:35356-46719 GCF_000695815.1 Acanthisitta chloris | reverse complement strand
ATATCTGAATCCATCCCAAATGAAAAGTTAGTCATCTGGTAAGGGGCTTGGCTTACATACAGCAGCTGTATTTGTACTGTGGCACTTAGTGCCATGGTCTAGTAATGACTTGATGATCTTTGAGGCCTCTTCCAACCTGGTTGATTCTATACTTCTATGATTTCTATACTTTTTGCTCCCAGTCATTTAGGTCAACCTTCCTATGGATAGGAGCTAAGAAAATCCACATTAGTAAATGTTTCAGCCATACAGAAGCCATGCGAATCCTAAAGAAACCTCAGGTTTAATCTGCTATCCATTTCTGATCATATTGTTTGTATGCTGTGGCCTATATATGCAGTAAGTATGTCAAGATGTATCAAAGTTAAAAATTAGAAAATGTTCACACTTTTCTATACCCTAGAAACATATTACATCTATATATTTATATATACACCACTCTGGTGGTATATACAGATATATAGACAGGATATTTACAACAAACAGAGTAAGGATGGATAATTTAATTTTTAATATTTGCTGCCAATGAAAACATTTTGCTTAAACTTCCTCCAATCTCAGGGTGACTACATATGGTGTAGCTGTTTGTTTTTTCAGCTAAGCCAGTTATGTTTAAAGGTAAAGCCCTAATTACACCTAAATTCTCTTTCAGCATTATTCTGTAGTTTATTTCAGCTGGTTAGGATAACAGAAGTATCTTGATCAGCAAAATATGTAAGCCTATTATAGCTTACAAACAAAATAATTTCCACTTTGGAAGCACTCTTTTCTTATTTTGTTGCATAGGTGCCAAGTGGTTGCTTATGACTGCATTTGACACCATTCATTGGTGTCATTATTCCATTTGAGGTAGAAGATCTTAAGATCTGATCTCTGTCTTCTAATAAGGGATTCCCCGTCCCCTCAAGGCAGTCCTTTGCTCTCCTAGGACAGCTGAAACATCAACACTGGAAAGTATAGCATTGGTAGTAGAAAGCAAACCATAATAAATAGAACTTAGAGGGGTTTGTTCTATTTTTACTCAGAAAATTACCTTATATACTTCAACATTTGCCTGAAGTGTGTTATTTGTGCTGGATGTAGCTAAAAAAGTGGCACTAAGGCAGCTCCCAGTTCCTTGGTCTCAAACGTCTACATTTGCCTCAGTGGAAATTACAGCAACCTAGGGCTGCTCTGAACTAATGTTTAATTTGGCTCTGGTCACATAGGAGCCTTCAGGGTGGACCTGAAGCACTGCAGCTCCTGTCTGGCCGGACTCTGTGAGGGAAAAGGCATAGTAAGGGGACAGTGACACGCTGGGATTTGGGGGATCCCTAATAGCATGTTCCTAGTTGACCAGGCCTGCATGGATACTACAAAGGTAAGTAAGAAACACTAATGTTAGGTTACTTGATTTAAAATTATGACTACTCTCTGTTGTGTTCTTCCTAATTTTTCGGTCCTCTAGTTGTGAGGCATCTCTTTTGGATAACATGTGAGCCGTGTCCTAGCATTGTTTGGCTTTTGCTTTGTGGGGAGGATGGTCAAAGCGATTTTTACCCTTCATTGTAAACATCCTTACTTTGAAAAAAATAATGGGATCAGTGAGACCTGGCTAAGATACAAATACGTCATAGGGGAAAACCTAATTTATTAAGGAAATAGATAATTGAATGGGAAAATGAAAGAGGGTTTTTTTGAAGATTTTGAACTCTTTTAATCTAAGATGTTGGATGATGAAAGTAATTTAAAAACAAAAAAACATTTCCACAATATGTTGCAAAATTGACATCATATATGAATTAAATACAAATACACTGCAGAGGTGAAGGCAGCAGAGGTGAAAAAAGAGATGCATGGTTAAGTAAAAAAAAATCTTCTTTGTGCTTTAGATATACATCATATCCTTATCCTAGAAGAGTAGTTGACTTTTCCTGTAAAGATGTAATCCTTTTTGTAGGCAGTTTCCATCATTTGGTTTTGCTCTGTTGGTCATGTTCACTTTTCTAATTCCCTTGGATAATACTTACGGTGCATCAGGAAGCTATATGGAAATCTTAGTATATAAGTTTGCTATTAACTGTGTGTAATAATATTTGAAGGTTTCATGACATTGATGTCAGAAAAATCATAATAAGGCTAAACTTTTCTGACAAGAAATCAGTGATGTTTTATGTGGCTTGGAGCAGCTGTCCCCTGGCTTCCCCTTCCTAGCGTCCAGGCAGCATGAGCACGCTGAGGGTGCAGCATCTTACCCAAAGTATCCTTATGAGTTTTTCCTACTACTATAGTTTTGCTCCAAATAATAACATGAGGCAAGTATAGTGAAATATGAGTGCTTTCCATCTCCTGAAACCCCACTTTGGGATGGGTACTGGCAGAACTTTCCCAGGTGTTATATTTATATACAGGAGACATGCTGTGAGAAGGCAGTTGTTCCTGATGCAACGGGAATGTGACTGATTGATGCTGCAAAGATCCCCCAAGGGCTTGCAGCTTGGTTGAGGACACCCACCTTTGTGTTGTGCTCTTTGTGAGCCACCAGACAAAGCATCACAAGGGCAGTCTCACAGGGTGACTTACTTGCAAAATAGAAGCTGCCTGATTAGGGATACAACTTGCCCATTCTTGTTACAAAAACTTTAATGAAAGCCTGACTGTGCTCTTGTTCATAATAAGGATTTGAGTCAATGACTCTGAAACCATGAATCTTTGTGTCCTTGGATCAAGTCCTCAGTCAGCTGACTAAGGCCAAATGCTGCAAATGTGTGAGAATTTAAGCACCGTGCCCCAGTAAATATGATGGGCTACTCTCAGAAGAAAAAAATACTTCTTATTGTTTCCAGAGCTATTTTTCAAGTCACAGCTTTTCCTCAAGCCATGGAAATCCAAACTATTAAGGCTGACCGGTTACATAGACTTAGCCCTTAAAATTTGAACCCTGTGTATTATGCTCAACTGGAAATTAACCAGGCCTGGAAAGAGCGTGCACTACCCATTCATTCAGAAGCTTAAGTTATCAAAAACAATATTGAGAGGAAAAACTGAAAGGAATATCTGCCTCTGAGCCAGAATGTTACTCTGGTGCATGAGCTTGATCAGCATGAACTTTCGTTGGGCTTTCAGGCACAGTTAACAAGATGAAGTGGTGGATTTTCGGGCCGGCAAAGGATGCATATGCTTTTTTCTCTTGCTGGAATTTATGTCTATAATGTAACTTGTTTTGATCACATCTTCTAATTTGTGACTTATATGAGAGAACTATTTTGAGTGTGGTTCTATATTTAATAATGTTTTAGCTAAATTATGAATGTTCATGATTACTTTGGATCTGGATCAGCTCCTCAGACCAGTTCATGCCATAATGGCATGAATGCTAATGCAAACATCACACAGAGATGGAAAAGAGGTCAGAGATACAGAGGGAAGGTGCACTAATTAAAACCTGTACTGCTACCAAGGAGTTGTTCAAGAAAATGTCTTTAGAGTTTTGACTAAAGGCACTTCTTGTTTGTGCTTGCACTGTATTGGAAAAAGGTTCTTCAGTTAGAGGGTCATTGGGCACTGGAACAGGCTCCCCAGGGAAGTGGTCACAGCACCAAGCCTGACAGAGTTCAAGAAAGTTTTGGACAATGTTCTGGGGTACATGCTATTATTCTCAGGAATATCCTGTGCAGAGCTAAGAGCTGGTCTCAATTACCCTTGTAGGTCCCTTCCAACTTTGAATATTCTGTGATTCTGTGATTAATTTTATCATGCTCACTGGTACAAATATAGAATATAACTGTACTCTGTACAGAAATCCAACATGACAGGTTAGGTAGCACAGGCATTTAGTTTCCAAAGTCACATTCACAGCTGAGTTTGTATGAATACAAACAGAAGATTAAGGCAAAACTAATGTAAATGCCTAGACATATTCCCAAGTATCTGATATATGCCACTGTGTGGCTCTTCTCATAGCAACAAATAGGTAATTCTCATTAAACTTTTTTTATTACTGTGCATAGTCACCTCATCTCTAGTTTTCATTTGACTATTTATATCTAGATTAAATCCTGATGTATTGAAGTTACATCGTGAGGGCTAATACCTGCTGTAAAACAATGGTAGAGTCTCAAAAGCTGATGTTTTCTAGTCTTTAAACATACTTTATGTCAGAAACAGAAGTAGTAAGCTACAACCAAAGAAGAGAATGATTACAATTTTGCTTAGGATTTAGTTATATTAATTTGCTCTTTTAGAATTTAGCAGAACTTTAGATTTTCCAGGACTCACATGTATGCTCAAAATCAGAGGGAGAGCATGGTCTTGTGACCATGGGCAATGGATAACTGTGACTGTCAGGACTGAAAGGAACAGTTGCACAGCAACTATCTGTGGCACCCTTCAAAACTGAAGTACAGACTATATAGCTGTCAAATGCCCTGTGAAATACATATGCAAAGACATTGTGTGGACATGTGTTGTAGAACCCCAGAAGGATCAGCAAACTTCAGGGGCCTAGGTTAGAGCCACTTATACCTACTTTAAGCATTGTAATACTAAATAAACAAGAGGCAGATGAAGACATGGAGCAAATGCATTTAGAACTTTTAATAAAAATAGAATTATAGAATTTTAGGGGTTTTAATGGTCCTTACAGATCACCTAGTCCCAAGCCCCTGCTATGGGCAGGGACACCTCCCCACTAGACCAGGATGCTCAAGGCCTCATCCAGCCTGGCTTAATACTTCCTTTATATATCATACAACATTTCATGTTATAAATGTAACTTCTGGAACTTTCTATCTGAAGAAAACTATCTGAATTTGTCTATGGCTGATAATACTTTGTGAGTAATGAAGCAGGAATTCTTAATGTCTGCATTAGGTACTTGCAAAAATGTCTTTCCATGAGCTTCATTGGTCATGACGGAAAAACTGTATCAGCTAAATGGTAATTTTAGCAGACACATTCATGATGAAGCTTTGAGATCTTTAACTTATCTTTTTATTAGATGATGTGTCTACAAATTATGATGCTTTCAACTCCAGAAGCCAAGCCATTTTAGTACACTGCAGTAGATGTACTAATTAATAGCCATAACACTGTTGTACAAGCACAGGGGATTTTTTCAGAACAGGTAGCAGGCAAAATCCTCTTTAGGTTTCTTCTGTGATTATTCTGCTAAATATAAATAGAATCTTTTATGCATTATTCTATTCTTTCCAAAATATGTTAGCAAACTTAAAGCACTCTGATAAAGGGCAAATATAAGGAATTTGGGGGGGAAATAAGCCTCTAATTCTGATGTTTTCTTCCTCTCCCTTGCAACTTTTGAGAGAATAGCCATCAAGATTTCAGAAAGGGCTGACTGCTGTTGAAAGGAAAGATCCATCTGGATGTGGTATGGTGAATTGCACAAAAGCATATGACAATTAAAAGGATCCTTGCTGAGTGGTAAGATTCTGAAAGTTAAATCCTGCCTGGTGCACGTCAGCCAAAGTCCAATGTCTTCAGCACAGCCATTGTAATTAATGCCAGCCTCTTATCAGCAATTAATGTTAGCCTTAATATTTGACAAATACAAACCAGAAAGATTTAAAAAGAAAGATAAAACATCCCCCTAATTCCTTCTTCAGATTCTACTATGGATCTAAGATCACGTTTTTCAATGACCCTGCAGTAACATTTTGCATTTAAAAACTGCACAGTTCTGATTCAGACCGGTTTTCACTGTCCTACAGAAATGTAGCATTCTTTTCAACAATAGTTTTGTCTTTCATAGGACTAAAGGAAGCAATGGTGGATTTGTGTATTCGTTATTTTTCAGTCTGCTTAATTAAATCAGTATTAATATTTAAGGAATTTCTTTTGTAGCAGGCTGATTTCATGGCTAATTTGAGTGAAGAAATGAGGTGAAAAACATAGCAGTCTAGTCTGTTGGTATATGAAGTATCATGCAGAATTGAAAGGAAAACTTTGAAGCCAGGGATCCAGGTAAGAGAGATTGAAGTCTGAGAGCAAAGGGTGTTAGAGACTGAGTTGAGAAGCAAGTGATGTTGGTGTGCTCTCTCAAGACCCCAAAGAGAAATATCTATCTCAAATAGGAGATGAAACACAACCAGGACCTGAATTTATCTTGTTATTCCTGAGGATACTTTCATAAGATGGTGGTGAAGAATGACTACGCACTTCACAAATGATCTTTGTGACCCAGCCCACGTCTCTCAAAGCCTTGTATCAGACTGCCAGGAAGATTCCTTTATTGTGTTTTCTCCGTTCAAGTGGTCCATGAGTATTTCCCGAAAAACAGGTGGATGGATGGGTTTTCCCCACCTAATCAAAGTAAAAGTCTCAGCTAGTCTCCTCTGTTCTTCCTTTCCTTTTTCTAATGCAAGTAAAACCATTTCTGTTTAGTCAAATGGCATTGACATTTTCCTAGTCCAAATTTCATATCAGGGCCTTTAAATCTCCGGATATACAGGCATATTTGAGACAAGGACATTAAGTGAGATGAAGCTTTGTCTGTCCATCTTACTTAGCTTAACATCAGCCTAGTGCCAGGAGCCAAAACATTATTTCCAGAAAGCTGAATAAATGCCAATATTACTGAGGTTCCTTGCCCAGGAACAGGCTGTATTTAACATAAGAATCTACACTTTTGCACTGAAAATGAGCTTTGCATGTGGCACAATATATGATTATTACTGTTATGAACAAGTCATCTTTCTGGAGAACTCAGAGGAAGAAGGAGCCCTGGAAGTCCTCCACAGCTTGAAACAGATGTGGGTCATGGTTCCTACTTTCTTATTAACCAGAAATTCTCTGCTGTGTCACAGCAGATCTGAAAAAAAATGCCCTTAGCTGGTTGGATGTATTTCTAAGTACTGCATATTAACCAGATTTTGCCTTTTTCTCAAATATAATGGATATAAATAATTTTAACTGTTAGTAGATTTGTTCCTGTTGGTGGTGGCCATATTCTGGCAAACTTGTCAAGTTTAATAAGAGTTTAAATGCTCAAGGAAAAATTCATCTTGAAGTTCCTCAATGTTTGGCTCTAATAAAACCTGTGATCTTGGAGAATTAATTGTCCACCAACTAACAAAAAAAACACAACAGAGTAAGGCAACCAGATAGAGAAGAATTGCTTTTCTTCTTTAAAGCAGAAATCAAAATGGGTTTTATCTAGAACAGCTTTTCTTCCAACTTAAGGAATGTATAAATCTTACAATGTGGAATGAGAAAAGGTAAGTTTCCCTTAAGCAATACAACTAGGACTTGACCAAACCCAAAGTAACTCAGAACGAAATCTTTAACATTGCAAGCAGAGTAGCAGGATCACATCTCCAAAATATTGACTTTCAGTCCCTCAGTTCTATTTTGTAAGAAAGCAGAGATATGCTGAGGTGGAAATGTCTGTTTGCTTTACCCACAAGCTCTGCAAGTGTTTAGTTATTGAAATTCAATATTCATTTGAAAAAAAAAAAAATTTCTTTGGCTTTTATTTTTTATCAGATAATACATAAAGGTATTTTATTATGCCAGAAGATTGTGCTTGTGTGTTAGCTTATACAATGATGTATCCCGAAAATGAGAGAGCAGTCTGAATATTCATGTTGAGACCTTATGCACAACATGTGAATATTTTTGACACAATTTTTTAAAAATATGCAAATGCTAAGATTATGAAGTCATTTGAAGTACAGGTAAACATGCAAGAAGGAAGATGAAGCATTTTCTTCCCCCAGCTGCTTTAAAAATGCAGGAATCCTGAGAGTTTTGCATTGCAACCTTACCTCTCCTGTAAGTCTTAGCTGGACTTAAATTGTCTTGATGTAAAGATGGAATTTGCATGTCAGGTAGTCCAGTGAATCTGGATCTTGGACAGTGAATCTAGATCTTGGTCAGTAAATTGTGGGATATGTGATGTGTGTGCTCTTTCCTGCTAATTTTTTTCTCTCAAGCCAAGAGATCTGTGGTGAAAGCCTTTGTTCCTCTATACAGCCTTCTTTGTCACTGTCTCACATTTTCTTGCAGCTGTAAATCATGTGGGAATGAATGTCTCTGCAAACATCATGAACTGTAAGATGCTGAGAATATGTATGTAAGTTTATTACCTGTGTTGGGGAACAATGCTGAAAGCATTTCCAAAAAACTCAATACAATCATCAAGCAAACATGAAGATCATGCTGCTCCAAAACTGTACAGTCAGGTAGTAAATAGGGATGACTTTGAGGCATAAGAGTGCCTAGTGATGCTGTAGATTTTAAATGACACAGATTGCATGAGCGGCCACTCAGAAACTTAATACACAACACTGAACTGTACTGTTTGAGAACTAAACTTTCGTCTGTCTTACAACATGGTCAGGAAAACATTCAACTCTTCAGATCCTGGTCTCAGAAACCATAAGCAAACATGTTATTCTTACAACACCTTTAACCACAGGTTAAACACCACAGACTCCTACAGTTTCATGCTTAGACATTGCAATTAACTAATATACACACAGAGGCTACAGCAAAAAGGCAATGGAGCTCAGTTCTGCAACTCAGTGATCACAGCCCCCATCTTAAACTCCACTCAAGCCTTGATTGTACATTAAACAACCTGTAAAATTCAAAAGTCAGCACAAAGGATTGAAATATCTTGATTAAAGGATGTCAACAACTGTGCTTAAGAGATGTATAGAGTAATAAATACTTGAGTGCATGTGTACATGTGTGCATATGTCTATTCTTCCAAACAGACCATGGAACATTCAGTAACTGCAAAAGGCTAGATATAACCAGTGGCATATAAAAATGCAGTATTTAGAATAATGATCTGTTAAAAACTTTAAAACTATCTGAAGACATTTGGGTTTTATGAGTTTGCATACTGATGGGAAGCTATGGGAAACAGTGAACTCTGCATAACAGCTTACATTCTATGTATGATAACTTTTTCTGGATGAAGAATACTTAAAAAGTTATCTTTCTCAGTGTATGTGTAGAAATAGCAATACATGTGCATGAAGAACAGAGATCCATTTTTTACTGTTTTTTTCATGAGCTATCTGATATGAACTAGACTTGTAAAGAGCTCCCAAATGAGGTAAGCCCTTGGCTTTGCACAGTAGAACAAAAATCCTAAGAGCTTTTGTAGTGATAAGCTCTGCTTGATCAGAATATTGCCTGAGATCCTTCTATACTTCTCTGATTGTAAAAACCTTCTTGGTGTTTTTCCACATGGCTTCAGTTTTTGATAATAACATGTCTCTCCATATTCACCCAGATCTCCAAAGGCAATTTCTGCACGTCCGTAAGATTAAACAAAAAATGTCAACTAACATCTGTTCCTGTATGAACTCCTAAATACAAGAATAATCAATAGCCAGGTACACAGAGTTATAAATGTCACCACTCCACACTCGCAGCTTTCAGCCTCCTAATGGGGGAGCTTGCAAAGATCAAACCTTTTCATGCTCCAAACAACTGGGATTATACTGTCTGTGCTGCCAAGAATGTTAAACAGGCAATTCCAGTGTTGTTGTAAAAGCCTTTCATTGGTTTGTCAAGTCATTATTTGTGCTTGGTACTTAAAAAATGAATAAACAACTCTAGAAACTTTTCCTTGTAAATAATCACCAAATTGAAGAGGTTCCTTGGGAAGTACCTTCCAGCCCTTCTGGGATTAGCAATTAGGGAATATGCTAAAAAGCATTAATAGGAATAAGCTTTTAAAATTACTAGGTCCAGGTAGCTTATTGTTAGGCATTCTAATAGTATTGAAGATAATACTGTTGCTCATAATAATTTTCATACTTTTTTCTTAATTAGCAGAAATGCCAGAAGATTGCAACAATGCTTGGTTTACCATAGGGCGACAAGATGATCATGTTGGCCAGTTAAGTGAGATTCGTCACAGGCAAAATAAATGAAAAAGCTGAGAGAGGATTCATCTAACAAAGAATTAAAGGTTAAGAATGTGATTAATGTCATTAATGTTGTATTTTTCACAAAACCAATTAATTCTCTAAAGAAACAGAAAATTGGGTTAATAAAGGCAACATAACTGATTCTGTGATTCTGTGAAGATAATACCACAACTAAAAATTCTGCACATTTAATGAAGATCCAGTTAACTTACAGACCATAAACAGGAATTGTTAATAAAAACAGAAATCAAAGTGGAGTATTTCAAACAGAATTTGTCAGAGATCAGAAATCTATGGAGAATATTAGTTTTGTCGTAGTTCAGGAAAAAAATGCAGCACTAAAAATGGTTTTAATTCTGCCTTGGAAATTATGTTACAAAATGCAGTTACCTTGAAGACAATTAAGTAAATGCTTCAGTCTCACATAGCTGTGGGTCTCAGCCAAACCTGGTCCAAGCAGATTCAAAGATAAAATAAGGCAGATACTTTTAAGAGAGTAAATGAACAAATATTAAAGCAACCAGTGAAAAAAAGGGACAATTTTTCAACCAAAATTAACTTACACTCAATACAGAATATATAATTTTAAATAATAACTCAAATTTACTGTGATTTACAGAAAGTAAGGCTAATGTATCTAATGATCCTTTTGGCTTCAGAATCCATAACTCTAATCATCTGGGGTTTTTTGATAAACAGAGATATCTTTTTCTTTTTTTTTTAAGTAGACCTAATTTTTTATGTTACACATTTTTCTCCTCACTCTGGACGTTAAACTCTTGGAATACCATTGGAAGGCACAGAAGACTTCTTTTTACTCATTTTCAAAATGAAGAAAGAGGGACGTCTCATTTTGCAGACTCAAGAACACATAGTATATAACAAAGTACAATGTAATGGTATCAGTTTCATTCAGTGGCCATGAAATTCATGGCATTCATGGCCGTGTAATGTTCATTCTTTTTTTCACAAAACTGAAAAATTTACAATGTTTCCTAATCTCAGTTCAACTTTGCAGTTGATTACACTTTATATAATATGTGAGTATCTTTGTGTTTCCAGAAAAATTCAAAGGCTGTAACAACCGAAGGGAAAAAAAGTCACATTAATTGGAACAGCTGCTCTTTAGTGCTAGAAAAAGAAAACAGGAATAAAGCTACTACAAAGTGCATTTTTCTCTTAGATCCTCTGATCTTTTATGATCAGTTGGTGTATGCTCCCCTATGGTAATGAACACCTACTCTCCCTTTGCTGCTCATAGAAACTGCAGGGAAGTGCCAAAAAAGTTGAGAAACGTGGAAAAACCTTATGAATCCCTATCTGACTTTTCTTGCAAAAAGCTTCATTGTGACACTTCATGTCTGTAGTAATATTTATGTTGGTGTTGAACAATCCAGGATCAAAGTCCCTGAAGAGCTGAGGCATATAACTATTGCAAAGTCATTACAATCCTTTGTAAGTCTGCCAAGATTAGCT
>NW_008684418.1:34956-35324 GCF_000695815.1 Acanthisitta chloris | reverse complement strand
CCCTCAGTTTCATCTTTTCATTACCATTATTAATACATAAATTATATAACAATAGCAGACTTATGTCCTCTATTAGGAGGAGTATTTATATGCACATACTCAGTATATTTTAATTCAGTATTGTTTGCTGAATATTGAAGTTAATTAGGAAATGTCCCAACATTAAAGCTGACATTGATGACATGAACAACATATAGATAGGTCTGAAAAAAGTCATCAAGCAATATTGTCTTCAATCTAGCATAATGAAGTATGCTAGACTTATTTAATGAACACTTAATTAAGATGTTGCAAGGATCAACCCCATTCCTTCTTCAGCTCCCTGAAGCCACCACACAAGACACAAAATATCTCACACTTAGTTACAG
>NW_008684418.1:33653-34883 GCF_000695815.1 Acanthisitta chloris | reverse complement strand
CTAAAAGATCAGCTTTATTTCTTTTACAAAAGACTTTTGTCATTTGTCCATGGCTTTTGGAAAGTTAGGCAAGACATTTCAGTGACAGTTTTTTTTTCTAGTTTAAGAGTTTCCATTTCCTTTGTTACTGTATTCATGCCTTTCCTTTACTATGAGAGTTTGTTTTTCTTTAAATAGAGATACTACTAGCAGGAAATAGAGAGCAGTCAAACTAGGGGTTCTTTAGAGTGGAATTAATTCTTCTTCCCTGTATGTGGTTTTTTCAGACTAGATGGAAACTGAAGGGCTCCAGAGCATCATTTTTTCACTTGGCTGGACACAGAAAGCTGAAAAATTAATATAATGTATTTGAGTTGCAACTCACTTAGATTGCTGTGAGCCACAATTACAAAATATTTTGGTTTATGATCACACAACACACACACCCCCACACCCACTCCCCAGGAGCTATATATTTTAAGTGACCTGGCACAACTTATTGCTAACTAGTGAACAACCTAGAAAACAGATTACTATTGCTTTATCAGTTTCCATATGGTAACCCTGTATTCCTAGTGGCCTACACATCTTACCCTGAAATTTCTTGGGTTTAGCAATTGAGAACATATACTCCTAAGGGAAGAAATAAAGCATGCTAGCCTGAGCCAGTCTCCCACTGTTGACTCAGGAGTCCCTGGATTGCCTCTCTTAATGCCACTCACCACTCATATTTTATAGGCTAACATCCACCAGAAGGATATAGACCACTCATGGAAAAATCATTGTAGACAGAGAAAATTATGTCCAGCAGAAAGTGCAGGACTAATTTTGATCAGACCTGAACATTCAGCTAACACAATCTCTATAAATCACTTCTGTGAAAAGCCTTTCTTATCTGTCCTTCTCTAGACAGAAGTGCAGCTGTTTTACTGTTTAAAATATGCTTTCTGTTCTCAGAAATATGTGATGAATTGCAATGTCCTTTTCTCCAGACAAGCACTAGTGATCAGTGAATTATATTTTTCCTTTATAAAATAGGTCTTGAGAAAATATTACTTAAAACTACCAGTGTATTAGTTGCCATTTGAACCTGAAGCATCTGACAAATTCGTTTCCAGATATTTTCCCCCACAGACTTCTGATACATATTCTATAAAGGATACAAGATCATATGGGAAATGTAAGACTAAAATCTGTGACTGAGATTTAGGGAAAAAAGCAACAATAATGTACAAAGAAAAATGAAGGCAA
>NW_008684418.1:19544-33626 GCF_000695815.1 Acanthisitta chloris | reverse complement strand
TTAAATTAATTATAAATATCTGTTAATATCTAACTCAATTTAGATTTTTCAGGGTCAGCCTTTGAGTTGGAACTGGAGAGAAATACTACTTACAGCTTCTTAGGAATGATGAAAATTTCATGGATAACAATGTAAAGCAACACAAAACTGGTCTACAAGTATGAGCTGACTAATCCAATATTAATTGCATTTGCAACTAATGTACTGACCATAATAAACATAACTAAAAAGCTTTTCACCTCCATCATCATTAATATTCCACCACTGTACTCATTGTGCAGAGGTTTTGATGCATGCACTGTTACTCCAAGCCTTCTACAGGTAACAGATTACTGCTGTAACTTATAAATATTTTGAAAATAAAACCACCTTCTTAGTTTCTTCATTGTTTCAACCTTGTGATGAATTTCAGGGTCCAGGAAAGTCAGGAGCTATTGAGCAGTAATCAACCCTGTGCTGGCAAACAAGAAACATGGAGGGAAGCATGTGTTTTGAAACCCCAGGTCTCTGTGGAGATGGAATGCTTGATTCAGAAGTATCAGGAGGTGCTGCTATCTGTTTGGTACTTTCAGCCTACAGCTGTGTGCTAAAGCAGTAAGCTTGAAACATTCTTGTGAAGAACAGAGCGAATAACCTTTTTTAAAAAATCCTTATAAAGGAGGCTGCCTGCCTTCCAACACTATTATGAAATGAATTGAGGAATTACCTGCAGGGTGAAAGACCTGTGTCAGCAAGAGAATGGCTAAACCCATGGCCCAGATCAAGTGAAAGAATGCCAGACAGCTAAGTGACTGGCTTCTCTTAAAATTTTGCTATCCTAAAAAAAAAAAAAATAAAAAAAATTCAAAATTCACAAGAACAGAGAGAGGAAAACAAAGCAAACCATGCTGTCTCTGTAGCCTGATAGTGCATTCAGATGGAAGACACATGTTGGGTTTCTTTATGATATTAAAATGTACAGCAGAAAGGTTGCAAAGCATGTTGCTAAAAAGAAAACCGTTCTTTAAAAGTAGTAGTTTTATTATTACAGTGTTAAGCATTCTGTTTATCACTTTTGTTTTCAAAACTCTGCATTTTGAGGAGAGGAGGGGTATGCTTATATTAGCATTCAGAAAGAAATATCATGGGTTGTAGTATTTGAGGTGATAGGATGAAAATGCAAAGAAAAAACCTTAATAATTATGGTTTTAAGTTCAGACCTCACCTTTCATTACTTTAGGGCAAGAATCAGTGTCAGCTGAACTATTATTTATCAGTGGAGATTGAATCAAGTATCTGGAGAAGAGAAGCTATAAATCTTATCAGTTCAATTGAAAGTCACTACTTGTACCTCCACTGGTTTTAGTGTCAGACAAACCATCAAAATCTGCTTTTCACTGGTTTACATTAGCAAGCTGTTGAACAGTCAGTGTGCTTTCTTGCTACAAGTAGTGATTCAATAGCAGAAAGGAAATTTAAAGTGAAAGCATGATGGGGTGGGGCAAAGACATCTGTTAACTTCTGAAATCTGAAACTTACCAGTGTTTTATTTTTTGTCACCTAGCTTTGGGGACAGACAAGCTGGCTCGTGGCAGAAGACTATGAGCCTCGGTGGGGTTTTTGCTGTATCTTGTAAGAAAGGTACTTCTACTGATGTTCATGTCTCATTTTTCTGGTGCAGAAGGTGCAAGACTATCACAAAAGAGGAGAAGTGGTGACTATCTTCAAATAGTATTGATATCTAATTGCTCAGGGAACCCCCTCTTTTTTTTACTTTTTTTTTTTTTAAAATTTGTGCATATCTTGAGCTTCAGAATAGTAATTCTCCATGTCTCATGTATTAGTTGCATGTGTTTTCTTCAAATTAAAAAACATAATCCTAAAGGCTAGTTACTTTTGTGTTTCACCTGTCATCAGCCTGAGAAGTGCGCTCCTCCAGAGGTTGGAAACTTCTGAAACATGTAGCACCAGCCACTGTTTTTATGGGAGGATGAGGAGGTTTGTTAGCAAAACTCAATTTTGCAACAGTTTGATAGTGTGAATATATGCTTAAATGTTCGATGTTTCAGTAGGTGAAAACCATTGCAAAGTCCTTCTCAACTGATTTGTTGCCTCTGTTCTTCATATCCCACCAGTATTGTTCTGTTACAAATGCATGAGGATAGGCAAGATGCAAAACACATCTAGAAAAACATGATGTAGATTTAAGTCTAGATCAAATAAGTCACTATTTAGGTCTATTTATACTTTTAATTGGGTGCATGACTTTGTCAGGTATGAATACCCCTTTTCCTTGATGTTACCTAATTTAACCTTAAACATTTTGTCTGAATGAAAAATGTTCATTTACAAATGAATTTCAGAAGACTCATTGGATTTGCATATAAAAAACTCACAACCCTTTTTTTCTCTTGCTAACAAGCATAACTAGACAACGTCAAATGAGATTTATTAACGTGCCCTTGAATTACCTGAATGCTTAGCAGAAACAAATCTAATCAGTTTTTAAAACTGTGAAAACTCAAACTTCACAAAAAATTACACAACCCCCCTCTAAAAATTAAATTTTTTAAAAATGCAAGGCACATTAAAAAAATCTACTTCTGTACATTTAATACTGGTACTTCATCAAATATCTATTAATATAAAGACACAATATTTTTACCATTTAAAGTGAAATTTGCTTTGAATGCCTATTACAGATACCAGTAGAAATAGATTGCATATTGAAATGAAGAGGTAGATAAGTCACTTGAAAATACATTCATAAGATTCAGTTATATGGTAATGATGGTATTCACCCATGAAGCTTGCTACTGTCTTCACCCTGATCATACATATCTTTTTATTTAATGTTATGCAGAATGGAAAATGTACACATCCTTCCAGCATTGCAAAGGAAAAGCAGAAAATAACAGGAGAATTATGCATTCTGCATCTTAAAGGAAACTCTTCTGTTTTCCTAGAAATTGCTCTTTTTTATATATATATATCAAGTTTTTTGTACAGATCAGTTTTTAAAAGACTAATTTCAAAAGATTAATATTGAATAACTAGTAAGGAATATCTCACTTAGTCCTTTACTGTTTTTCTCTTCATCTTCATAGCTTTCGAAACATTTCTACATCCATCCATTGTAGAAACATCATTGGTTTCCTGTAACCCATGTTTGACATCTCTAGGCAATCTTTCCATAGATTGTACACCATATCGTGAAATTTATGCCGAGTGATGTTGTCTCACTTGCATATTCACCCTTTCAGTTTTTGTTACAAAGAGAGATAGTTCACAGTGTTGAAAACATTAGAAACTGCTCTTTAAATTTGGATCCATAACTTATGGTTAGGAAATTGCTTCCTGGTCTGAAATAAATTCCAATACAAGAGGTGTTCCTAAGAATTTTACTCAAATAATTCATGATAGGTCTGACAGGAAGATTCACAGTTAACACCTTCATCGTAGGAGCAATAGAGACACATATAATCATCTCACTTTTGTTCTATTGTTCTTCCATCACATAGATCTATTCTATTTGCATCTGACAACTGCAAACAGGAAAGAGGGGGAAAATACCCCAAAACATGAGTAAATTGCAGTTTCTAAGAGGCAGAGAAAAGGAGACCGAAATAAAACTACTGTCTTAGTAGTTGAACAGTTACAGCTCTTTCAGCACATATGTGAGACAAAATCAAATCTCTCAATATTCCAATGGAACAAGGGGTAAGGTCAAATGCTTAATGAGTGAGGTAAGAGAAAGCAATACAGGTTGTGAGAGACACTAGGGGAACTATTAAATGCTAAGCTGATGCAGTCATAATATGGGTTAATACAATTGTACAACGTTTTAGAAAAGATTCTCTGGTCTACTCTCTGATTTTCGGTTTTTGAAAGCAGGAAATGAAAGCCTAAGAAGGGATGTAACTATAAATACATCAGCACTGTTATTACTGGGGAGGATAAGGAGCTATTACAGTTAAAAGGCAACACTGGCACAATTACAAATGGTTATAAACTTGTGTTGAACATATCTAGTCTGAGAATTAGAATAGTTTTTCTAACCATCAACATAGTGGAACCACTTCTCAGTGAAAGTACTGGAAACATAAGCCTGAGCTAGATTTTACAAGAAACTCTAATAAATGTATTTCTGGGATTATAACCACAAAAGAGGATTTGACTTGATGATGTCAGGAGTACCCTTTGCATCCTTGACTCTTAATTCCAAAAGGAATAATGTAGATACTCACTGTCACTATGCGAGGGGTCCAGAACTCTGGGGAGGCAAACTCTGTGGAATAGTTACAGGAAACTGTTTTACTCTATTCATTTCTAGTTGAATTCTGAAAGATGGCAAATCCATGCCATTGTTATTAGTTCAGGTCAATTCTTAAATTTCAAGTCTGCCGGAATCCTGCAATCCTTTCTGAGTGCTAAAATGCGATGTCCAGTGCCTGGCCTGCCATGTGTCAGCAGTGTGCCCTTGTGGTGACAGAGGTTATCTGCTTTTGGGGCTGCATTTACAAAAATGAGGCCATCAGGTAGCTCACAAGGAGTTGTAGAGGGAGCTGGAGAGGGAACCTCATTGCAGTCTTCTACAATATGGTAGGAAATTACAATGAAGGCAGAGCCAGACTTGTCTCAGGGGTGCAAAAGTAAAGGGCAAGCAACAGCCAAAGGTCACAAGCTGCAGCAAAGTGAACTCAGCTGCAAGGGAAGAAACACTTCGACAGTAGGTTTTGTTAAGCAAAGCAACAGGTTCCCAGGGAGACCTTGGAATCTTCACTCTTTGAGGTTTTCAAAACTAAGCTGAGCAAGGTCATGACAACCATCTCTAACTTTGGAATTAACTGCACTTTGAGTAGGAGTTAGAGGGTTTTTTCAGGTGACATTTTTTCTGACTGACACTGAAAATTGTTCCCAAGTTAATTACTACTTTGATTATTCCAAGTACAGGTGTGCTTCAGATGCCCAGCTTAAAGCATGTAAAGATGTTTCCAGATGCACATTTAAAATGTAACTTTTGCAAGGTTTGCCTTCTGCCCATTAGGTCTAGTAATTTTCTATCTGCTGAGTAACATCTTCCTACAGATAATTCATTTGAGAGGCATTTATTAGGAGAATTTTGTGGCTGAGTTTACTGAGATTACACAAAATAAGCTTCTTGGTGATTTTGAGATTTATTTATCTTCTTAGATGGTTTTCAGAATGCTTTTAAAGTTATAGAAATGCTCAGTCTCCACATTACTAGTTGAGTTCAAGACAGCTGATGAAATACTTTAAAAACTAATAACCTATTACAAGTGTCTGTTAATTCATTTCAGTTTTAGGTATCATGATATGTGAAAACAAAACAAAACAAAACAGCCAAGATTCTTAATTTTTAACAAAAAGGCTAGTTGGTTCCTTTTTAATGATAGAAGGTTATGACACTGCTTTGCTAGGAGTACCGTTTTAGCTTCATTTGCCTCCAGTCCTCTCACTTCCTGGCAAAATCTTTTTATTAATTACTTTTGTCTCATAATGATATTTCTAAAACCACTTTGTTTCAGTTTTGAAGTTTAAGATTGTACAAAATGATAGGTATAAACAATAAAGTGTGAAAAATGAGTATGTCCAGATTCTCCGAGGTGCAACTATTTGTCATCCTTGAGGTAAATGTAATAAGTATGTTGCCATAACATGTTTTACCTCCATAATAATCTGCAACCTATTGATATCACCCAGTAGCTTTTGTGGAAGTCAAAACCAGATTTTCACTATGTTGGCTACCATATTTTACTGATTTCTTGTTATTTCATTTGCATAACATTATACTTAAACAAGTTAATTGGAATTGCCTCATAACAATTTGTCAGTTACTTTTCCTAATTACTCCAAACAGTGCACACCTAGCTAATGGGTACATTGTGAGATTTCTTTTCTCTGCTACTTAACCCACAAAATGGAATGTCCTGCCTCAAAATAAAATCAGTCTTATTTATTCACTATCAAAACATGTATTTCACTAGGTCCACCACCTCTTCAAACCTGTTTACTTCTCAATTTCAACGATGTTACTAACATGAAAAATTTATTATATAAACAGAATCTCTTCAAAACTAGCAAAAGTACTAGAAATGTATATGTGCTTCTCTCTCCTTCAGAAGGTATTCCCCACATAAAGTAAGTATTAATCAGCAGAAATGGTTGCAAGCAAAATATTTTTTGCCACCTACTCAGGCTTAGAATCCATGTCATTTAGCCTGACATTGTCCAAAGTTTGACATTGTTGTTACTTTGTAAGTATGAATTTTTTGATATATTTAAAGAAATGAAATTAAGGAAGATTTTATTAAATTATACTGAATGTTACTAAGAGTATCTCAATGAGATCAAAGAAAATTGAAAGTAGGTTTGGTCTCCACTCTCTGTATGACAGGACTGGTAATGGAAACTAAAGGAGTAAATGGATTAAGATATTGGAAATGGGATGATATAATTTTCTGAATTCAGTATCCTGGCCCTGCTTGCACTATCCAGGTGAATATCTTCTGACCTTTCATTCAGTTCACTTTGGAGCATACAGGATATGGGTTTTACCTTCCTCTTCTACAGTTGCCTTGGATGTTTAAATGCATTTTAATGCAAAAAGGCATTTCAGACAATTTGCAAAACAGCAAAAATAAAACTCCCTGACAATCCCAACAATGGGACAGTTCTGCTAAGTTAATTTGAAGCCAGATTATCTAAACATATTTAAAGTGTGCCTTGTGTTTCAATTTTGATTTTCCAGGTTAAAAATTAGATAAAAACTAACAGAATGGTACTTGTAGATTAATAACGACCAAGTTCTTTGAGTAGCATCATGAAAACACAAAATCATAGATCATTTAGGTTTTAAAAAGGCCTTTGAGATCACAGAGTCCAATCCTTAACCTAACCCTGCTGAGTCCACCACTAACCCATGTCTGTCAGTGCTACATCTGTCTTTTAAATGCCCCTGGAATGCTGACGCAACCACTTCCCTTGACAGCCTGTTTCAATGTTCAACAACCCCTTTCCTGAAGCAATTGTTCCTAATATCCAATATAAATGTCCCTGGTGCAGCTTGAGGCAACTTATCCGGAGAAGAGGCTGGCTCCTGAGCATAGTCCTTTTTCCACTCTGAGAAAAGTGTACCCCATCTATTACCAGCAGGCCTGGTGTTGTGTAAACCAACACAAATGTTAATACAATAGGTCTCATCTATGCTTTATTGCATATATTCCAATACAATACTGTAAGGATTAAATGTTTCTCCAATTTCTTTTGATTGCACTGGTAGCAATTCATTTTGTGGTTTGCCAAAATACGAACTTAACTACAATCTACAACTGAAAAGTGTCAACATGCGTACCCTAGCTGCATGTTGATCTTTTCTAATGTTGATTCCAAGCACCTTAAGTAAAAGATGCAGTGGTAGGGCTTTTCACAGTCTGATCCATACAAGCTGACTAATGTTCATGTACACATAAGGGTTACCTACACATCTAGTTACCTAGATTAACATTCATGCGTTCCAGCAAAGAGATAACAATGTCTCTGCCAAGCCTGAGAAAAGTATACTATGTTGAGAATATATCCTTAGTCCCTCTACTTGGTCAAATTGATCATTAGTTAGTTGTGAGTCATTATTTAACCACACAAGGTGTTTTGCTGATAAATAAGATGAGAAATTTAAGCTCTTAAGAGTTGTTTGATAGCTGAAAAATAGGAAATACAGGTAGTGCAGAACTTGATCCCTAATGTACCAGTGATTAATAAAAGTCTCATTGTCTGTGCAATCTTTAGTACCAGGGCACCTTTGACAAATCTCATTACTAATTGCTCCTTAGGTACTTAAATACCTTAATAAATCTGGTCCCCAGGCTATCATCAAGACCAAAATTCCATCAGGAGGTGGGCACATTATGGCTACTGTTGTTTAACCTTGGTTTTTTGCTGTAAGAATCTTTCTTTAATATCTTTAAAAATAAGAATAAATTTTGCTTTCATTGATAGTCTATAAATTTGGATAAATCTGCTCTTGTCATATGACCCCTGGTTGTTCATATTCATATGTTTCAGAAGATTCACTTGAGACTCACTTTCTCTCTCTAGTAGAGTTACTAAAAAATTATTGTGCAATAAGAAGAGTGAGCTCAGTCTTGAATATTTCAACATTTTTAATAACACTGAACAAAGCACACACTACCATATGGAAAAAGGAGAAATGAAAATTACTCTAAAATAAAATATATTGAATCACGGAGTTAATGGAACTAAATTGAAAAGCAGTCAAAGAACACAGTAATAATACATTTTAACTGATAAATGAGAGGAAAAAATGCTACATTCTTGTTGAGTGAGAACTTCACTCAGAATTTCATGTTTCTCAGTAAATTCCCAAAGTATTGGAAAATTAAGCTTACATTGAGCTGTTAACTGCAGATGAAATACTGTATTGTGCATCTATTATAAAAGAAGTTATTGATTATTTTTTTTTAAAAAAGAGACCTGACAAACAACTAAAAACAAGAGCAGGAAAACAAGGGAGAGCATGCAGTTCCCTGAATAACATATGTAAAAACTAATCTACTGATTCAAGGTGTTTCCCAAGCATATTAACACACACTGTGCCTTCACTGAACTGGTCTGAGCAATTCCACATCAGTGCCTCTGTCTACTCCTAATCCTTCCTGAGCAAGAACTCTGCTCGAAATAACATGAGTTCACATTTCACGCTGTTATCATCCCCATGCCATGTGGGTACCAGGCTCTCATTCTGATTTGAATTTCTAGGAAGACTTTATAGCTTAACAAGTTGTGATGACTCCATGTTGCGCAGAACCTCTATCTGTACATTAGTCTGATGTCCCCAGCATCAAGGAACTCATGTCTTCTTCTGTCTTCACCAACCAATATATGAAATTTATGATGCCATCACTTTAAAGGCACCAAGTTTCACTCAACCTTGTGTTACAGTCTTTTTGTTTTCTGGAATTAGCTTTCCAACTTTGGATCCTAAATTGCTTTTACAGAAATTGTCTTGGTTCAAAACAATACAATTAAAATTCCTGTGCAGTAAGGACATAACTACTTCCTGATGTCTGTGCCTTTCTTTCATGTTATGTAAGACCTTTCACTGCTTCTTAGAGTCCTAATATTGAGTGTCCATTTGATGGTGGTGATGGGGTATGCAGCTCGTCATCACCCTCCCATGTTCTTTGCCAGGTGCTGTTGTTATTGATGGTCTCCTCTTCCTCAGTCAGTGATTCACCTAGGGTAATTATTATCTTTAATGAAATGCTTTTTACAATTTGCTTTTTCTTCATTGGTCTGTGAGTCCATGTTACTTCCAATATATTACATACAGTGGGTTTTATGCAGATGTTCATATTCACTTTTCAGTTTCTTTTAACCTTTTCCTGAGCATAATGAGATGTGATAGTCAGGAGGCCTCCAGTGTCAGCCTGTGCCCATGCCTGTGTATTGTGTCCTCTGCTCCCACTTCTCAAAGCCTCAGCTTGAAACACAAGTTTTAGAGAATGCTACATAGGTGAATTAATGTGACTTTATCCTTTTTGCCACATCTTTTGTAAATTGTACCAGGTTTTCTCATACATTTCTGTGACAATCCTTAGGTCATTACAGCTTTCCTGTCCTCTAATAAACTTGGAAGCTGTTACACATTAATGACTCAGCAAAACCTTTGTTATTTTCACCTTCATGAGTCACCACAAGTTGTTTACACAGTAAGTACAAAAAAAAAGGAAAGTACAACTAATCTTGATTTGCCCAGCATAACTGTTAGTAATATGCTGTCTAATAGTAACCCACATTTTGTCAAGAGATTGCTTCTGCTGAATTATTCAGCAATCAAACATTAGGCTTTAATTGTTGTAATAAGTTAAAATTTAACTTTACAGAGGTAATAGGTGGTAACCTGGGTCTGTGGATTCTGGATGCTTTTTTTTACTACTGAGGATCTGATATTATATTGCCATTAATTTTTTCTACATAAAAATACCTTTCCTCCTCTCTTTTTCCTTCCTGCTACATGCCCATATATTACTATATAGTAATTACTGTATAGTAATATATGACACAATAACTTCTCCATGGTGATAGTGGAAACCATACATAGGCAATAGTGAATCAAGTACTCTATAGGTAATCACTTCACATTCACAGCTGAATGTATTTAGATGGTTTGGCCTGTTTGAATGGATATTAACCCTTTCATTAGAGTACTTATGATATTAGCTGCATTTATAAGGATAGCAACAAACATTAACTTAGAGTACATTAACTGTAGACAATTAAGACACTCAAACCAGACCAGTGACTGGATAAATTTGAAGTAGCCGTAAGTGCTCAATTTGAAAAAGAAGCTGAGTGAAACACTATGCTGCCATAAATAGCAGATCTTAAACAGCCATTTATCTTGGCCAGTTAAATGATTCATTAGGGACTATGGAGGCACTGATGAATGAAACATCCATAGGGGAATATGGTAGAGACCTGATATGATAAACTATGTAGCCCAGCAGATTTGGTCTTACATACTTACCTATATTTTCTGTAATCCCTTTGCCAAAAACATCTTAGACCTCAATTCTGTACAGTAATTGGAATTCTGCAATATTAGTGCAGCTGATTGTATTAAAAAAATCAAGAAAGCAATTTTCAAGAACATGGGATCTTTTTAAAAAAAAGAGCCTTCTACCTATCTATCTATCTCAGCAATTGCAGCTATTCTTACACCAGTGCCTTGGTTTAACCATTAATCATGAAAAGGCACAGGTCATGAAATCTTTAAACAAGCAGCAGAAAAATAATTGTCAGATGTAATGTCTTCTGCAGTGCACATGGGAATGTACTGGTGGGTACTTCACTGAAAATTCAACAGCAAAAAGGGCTATTTAAGGGCTAGTATTGATACTGATTCACATTGGAAAACTTGGGAGACTAGACCTGAGTTTTGGACACTTGGTCATGATGAGCACTCTGAAACCCTCTCTGAGCAACCTTTGGTCTTCCTGAGGAACTCAATAAGAGCAACTTCCATTGTTTAGTGCCAAAGATAATCAGGGTGAATTACCACAGTGTTGCAGAGTGTATTTAGGATCTCTACATTCTTCATTGCTGTTCCACAGTGTCTCTCCTTTTCCTTATAACATGGAATCTCATATTTATTGAGAGATTTAATTTTCCATATTCTTTCCACAGCCTTTGAAAGTTTTGTAGAGTAGTAAAATAATTTTTCCAGGGAGTTCTTAATTTGGTTATTCATACTCCAGGATCTCTGGATCAGGCATGTTATCATTTCAGCACACTGGGGTTATCAGCAACATGAGAGCAGCAGCTGTAAAACACCTTGCATTAGTCTGACAAAGTGATATTAGCCAGATCAAATAAGCATAAGCAAATCTTCCTGTGTAAGGTCTTGTGAGAACACTTTATGCCATAAAGTGCCAGCAGAGAATGCTCTCATGAGGAGTTGTTGTCATGCAGGCCCGAGCCAAATTTTATCATTTTCCTCCTGCCAGCCATACAAAAATATGTTCTGAAAGAGAAAGAAGTTGAAAACAGCTGCCTCAAATGTGCAGATTGCAGACAGATTGTTAGGAATACCACAAGATAATGATCACACATGGTCTATTAAATGCTCAGGAAGAACTGAGAGAAGCCACATTTTTCTAACAACAGTAAAAAAATACTGCACCAATATTTCTTCCAAAGTAACAAGTCAAGAAAAAACACTGACTAGTTTTGCCTAGAAATCTTTAATATAGAAGAAGAGGACCTCAAATGGAGGAAGGAAGGGGAGAAGACAGAAATACAGCCAAATGTCTTTTTCAGTATTATTGGGGCTTAAAATGAAAGAGAAACTCCTCTGAAGTGCTTGTGCTTAGCAGTCGAGAACACAGAAAATAATCCTCTTGTATTATGTCTGTTCTTTGTGATCTGTCACTTCATTCTAGTCACCTATTTATGTTATGTTTATAAACATATTTAATAATGTTTATTCACAGATGCAGAATCATTGCTTACCATATAGCGCTCTCCTGAAAGATAGCATTGTCTGCAAATTGCAAGTTATGCAACACCATCAAAAATGCTAAGACACCTTGACCATTATTGACAGTGACTATTTGTTTGTTAACTTGACTCATCTCCTCACTAGAATGTTACAGATACGTGATTTTATCCAGAGGAAAGAAACTTTCAAATGATGTTACAGATAACCTCTGTCCTATCCTCTAATGTGCCAAGTTTTAAAAAGCATCCCACAGAAGAGAAGCTAAAGTGCAGTCTTCTGTGGAGATTAAAGAGGGCCTTATAACATAAAAGGGACAGAGTCTTCACAGTAGACTGTGGGCTGAGGATGTCCACCTAAACTTGCCTAACCCAGGCTGAATGACAGATTATTCTCCTCCTCTCTGCCCTTTCTCTCTTGTGACCAGAAGTGGAAGAGAGTTTACACTGAGGAATGGTCAGTTCTAAGCATATTCAAGACTACTTTTTACACAATTAAAAGAAAAAATTGAGTTTACAAAGGTCTGCATTTTTTTAATATTCAAATTCATCTCCAGCCTATGTATTCTGACTCATGTTGTGCCCTTTGCTGTATTTGCCATTTGACCTTTCCCCGTGTTGCTCACCTTTGCAAACATGTTTTTCCTTGTGCCCTTTTGCAAGCATTTATACTCAGTTTTTTACAACACACTTAAGCATCAGGTGTGTGAGCAGTGCTTTGGAGTGCAGATGTTGCCTTTAGATGCTGTATCTCTCCTTGGTGACTGGGAGCTTTAATCTACAGAAATAAATCTTATTTAAAAGATATCTCTAGATTAAAAGAAGCACCAAGCACAACAACTCAATCTGAATACTTGCAAAACCACTGAAGATGGCTCCCTCAGCTCAGTTCTGGACAAAAATAAATAATAATAATAAAATAAAAAAAATTCTCACATCTAAAGAAAAGTCTCTGATCCTCCTGGGCAGATAATACAACTTCAGGACGTACCAAACCCATTGAGCACTACTTTCTCTTTCTCCTGGATTCCCATATTATTTCTTTCTCTGATCAGATACCTTTTATACCTTTTATCTCTGCTTTCAAATCTTTTTTTTCCCCTTTTTTTTTCCCTTTTTTATTCTGTCTGTGAGGATGCACAGAGGGACTGGAGAACAGATGTATTTGCTGAGAGATGTAACACTGTAAATGAAAAGCAGTTTTAACGATGCTTAATCTGCATATTTCAAAAAAATAGCTACTCAGCAAAAGCACAGAACTTCTCATTGTAGTTGATTAAAACCATCTCCAGCTTTTTCAGGACAGTTTTAAAACACTTTGATTTGTGTCCCTGAAACAACTATTGAAGCAGCATGTTGCTCTGTTATGTAAGGGATCTATAGATTATTTTTAAAAATGAAGTTATATAAAATGTACAATAAAAATGTTTTACTCTGGATAAATATTACTAGTTGTGAGATAGCAAAAATACTTCAGATTAATTTTTTAAAGAACATTCAAAGGTGATAAATATTTCTCCTCTGTCAGGAGGAAAAGAATAAAAATGGAGGGATTTAAGTCTTTTATTTATCAATCTTTTAGACTCTCATTACTGTGCAATTGTGGCAAAAGGTGTCACCTGCCAATGTGCAGCCAAATGATCATTTGATCATTTACATAAACTAAACTGCATTTTTTAGCAAAAATAAAAGAATGAAAAATGACCTGTTCAATTTTACTACATATGGAGCCAGAATTCACTGAAAATCACCCATCCTTAGCATTCAACATTCAATTTCCTCCTATTAAAGCATGTATTTTTAAGAGATTGAGTTTATATGGGTTTCATATATAATTTACACTCTCCAGGCAAAGCTATTTTATTACTATAATCATATTAAATATAAGTGATCTATAGAAAAATATTTAAGTGGGATGGAAATGGAAGCAAATGGAAATGTGGAGTGAAATGAACATGCTGCTTGAATATATTTGTTAAGTGAAGTCTGCAAGTTCCATCACTATGGAATCTATAAAACATGCAGGGAAAATTGAAAAATCAGTGAGTTGAAGATTCATCTCTT
>NW_008684418.1:9613-19490 GCF_000695815.1 Acanthisitta chloris | reverse complement strand
TTTTTAGAAGCATTATCCACTACTCAGTGACAGGCTCTTTCAAAAAGTCTGGAACTGGAAAGTTTTCTGTGAGGAGGTACTAAAACCAGAGGTACACAGATTCAGGCCCCGCAAATTCAAACTGCTCAGCCAGCTTTTCAGGTTAATTTATTTTGCAGATTTACAGAAATGGCTAAAAATATTCAGGATTACATTAGCTAAGAATTTATGTCTTACATGTATGCAACATTTCTGACAGGTTTACATTAATAACTGCTTCCTGTCTAAAGAGTATGGGTGGAGAAAGCAATCCACAGTAAACAACCCAACAGAATAATCCTGCCATTAAAGAAGTGGAGGGCTGTCCTGAATGGCAATTGGTATAGCTGTTGGAAAAATGATTAGCAGTACCACTAACATCTTTAATCTAATTGGACTCAAAGCAAGGAAGTTAAATTATCCTCAGGATTTATGTCACTTAAGAGAAAAGCTGAGCTGAATAAAGCATTTAAACCTTATTTTTGGATCTGCCTTATTATACCACCTGGGATGGGAATGCACTAATCTGCTCCAATCTGCACTGACCCCCATCAGTAACTGTCTCTGCAGCCCAGAGGTGCTGGCACAGGATCTCTGCACAGGTACTAGGATCTTCACGGTCACCCCTGCTGCTGGGGGTAAATTGAATTAACTTGCTCCTGAGCTCATCCAAAATGCTGACACTGTACCTTGATCCTAGTAACTTGTACACTGCACAGCTTCCAAATTCAGGGAGGGGAGAGTTCTCATTTCTCACCAGATTATTTTATCAAAAATTATGCCAGTTTTCACAACTATATTTTACAAAATTCGCGTTTTCAATGTGGAGCCTCTGGCTCACAGTTGAACCAGAATCAATAACTAGGATACAATAATTGCTGTAATTTCATTGTTTAAAATGAGTAGTAGCTTTTCTCTGTTCTGGCTAGGACCATAATGCCCTGGTAGAACCTGATCCTAGTGGAAAGCAGGACCATCTTTTACCTCTTAGATTCGCTCTTCAGAAGCAGTTCGCAACTCATTATGGTTTGTGTTCCTTGAAAGGACTGATTCAAGCCACTGTTGTGATCTTTCGTGAACTCAGTGCTGGAATTACACAGCATCACTAGGATGTGCCAATAATGTTCATACAAGTGGGAAACGAATGAAGGAAAATTATAATTACAATCCATCACTCTGGCAAAGTATTATTTATGAACATTGTCTGGGTAATGTAATAAACTGACCCACTAAGTACTCTTCGGGAATTCCTCTGCAAGTAGAATCCCACAGAGCTCATCTACAAGGTGTCGTCCCCAGCCAGCAGCCAAGAACCACGCAGCCTCTCACTCACTCCCCCACCAACGGGATGGGGGAGCGAATTAGAAGGGTAAAAGCTACAAAAAACTCATGGGTTGAGATAAAGACAGTTTAATAGAGAAAGCAAAAGCTGCACACACAAGCAAAGCAAAACAAGGAATTAATTCACTGCTTCCCAAAGACAGGAGGTGTTTAGCCATCTCCAGGAGAGCAGGGCCCATCACGTGTAACGGTTCCTTGGGAAGACAGACGCCATCACTCCAGATGTCCCCCCTTCCTCCTTCTTCCTCCCTCCTTATACACTGAGCATGATATCATATGGTATGGAATATGCCTTTGGTCAGTTTGGTTCACCTGTCCCAGCTGTGTCTCCTCCCAATCTCCCATGCATCTCCAACTTCCTTGCCAGCGTGGCAGTACGGAAAGCAGCAAAGGCCTTGACCCTGTGCAAGCTCCGCTCAGCAACAACAAAAACATCCCTGCATCATCAACTCTGTGTTCAGCACAAAACCCAAACATAGCCTCATACCAGCCCCTATGAAGAAAGTTAACTCCACTTCAGCTCAAACCAGCACACAAGGTGACAGCTATTTTACTTACTCCTTCTGGAGGATACAGCAGGAAATTTAGGAATAAAGTTTAGCAAAGTATTTTAGTATGTGCATACATTTACTCTAAAGAAAAGACAAGAGTTACAAAGCTTTGCAAATATTCTGCACTGCACTTGTCTCTTATCTAGCCTCATCCTTTGGTGTGCTGGAAGACTTTTTGGCATTTCAGTCTAGGTAGAGTCCTACTACCTCTTTTCTTTCCAGTGTCTCTCAGCATGGTCCTTCTGAAGAGCAATATCTTTTTGAATGAATATTCAGATGTCAAATCTGTTTCTTGTCTCAGCTAGGCTATTATATGGAGGGACTGTTGTTTTGCAGGGACTTCTATGAACTTGAGTCTAAGTCAATGTTCCTGCTTTATCTCAAAAGGGTTTTAGAGATCAGCATAGAAAAGTGGCCTCACGAGAGCCACGAGTACGAAGGTACCAGGATCAATATACTGTTTCTGACAGATAATTGATGATTCTCTTGATAGAAATTTCCCACTTTCTCAAGATTGCTTCCTTCCAAATTTCAGCAATTGCTTACAGAAAAACAGTAAAGCTTTTTAATAGTAAGCACCTTCTAACCTTCACCTTGAAGCCTGTACTCCTAATAGTCCTAGTCCACTTGGTCTTTGCTTATAGCGCATACTTTCCAGGGTGCTTCCCTGAGTAAACCTTGATAACAGCCACAAAACAGGACATAGTACGTTCTAAGACACATGAGGCCACATTTGCTTCTGCAGGAACTGTACCATGCTTTCCATATATTTTGAACATATATTTTAAGGCTGCATGAAACATCCTCTGGGGTGCTGATCTCTCCCTACTGGTGTGTAGATGGTAACAGTTAGGTGAAACACACCTCTTTCACTCTGAACTACCTTAACGAGCTCTTCCTCTTATCATTTGTAAACAGTAAGTTTACAGCAGAAATTCGATAATTAGTAAATAATTTTGTTTTGTACTTTAAAACAGAATCTTATTTCTTTTACTAATATCTGCAAAGTCTTTCAGAGAGTTTTTGAATTGTTACTGTGATTAGGACTGTGATATTCATATTTCCTCTTCCTTTCCTCCTTCCTTTTTTTCCTTGTGAGAAGAATCCTCCTAAATCACTGTAAACCTCCGTGATTTTCATTTGCACATTGCTACTTTTCCAGTTGTACAAAAATGCAAATGTTAGACAAGCTCAGACCTGTAAGATGTTCTCACGCTTCACTAGTAACATCTTTCTTTTGCTTTCAGCACAATCAGTTGCTCTCTCTGCTCAAGTCCATCTCTTATCTTCCATACAATTCATGCACTAATCCCTATCATCTACCTTTTAAATAATGATTGTCACATCAAATACCATACTGAAATCCAGATAGATTACATCTACTTCATTTCCTTTGTCTAACATGGCCTTATTTTATCAAAGAAAGTTATCAGATGTGTCTAGCGTTATCTCTCTTTGATAAGTACAAGATGGCATTCACAGACTGATCCAGACATACCCTGCTCAAAGCACTATCAATTTACATTTCTTTCCCAATCCAAGTGGACCCCACCACTGTAAGATCATTTCACTCTTACAAAAGTCACATGCTCTTACAGTGATCAGCAACCATAAAATTTCTACGAGGGAGACTGAATTTCAAGTTAATTATAATTTAATTGCTATGTTATTGTGATCCAAAACACTTTGAAGATCCCATGTAAAACCAAAGATGGGACTAATCCCAATAACATAACCTGTCAGTGGTATGTTCTCTGGGGAAACTGACTTAAAAGAGCTATACCTGTGATTGTCATACCAGATAGATTTTATTTATAAGAGTTATTTTGATAGAAGCATCTTTGTGCAAAATGGCCTTTCCCCTTCCACACAAATATTAGGTTTTAGAGTTCCTGCAGGGAAAACTGACGTGCAATTATTCCAGTAATGTCTTCTCTAGTCCCACTCAGTCCCACTGTCTCAGTCAATACCAGCAGCAAGAGAGAAATGTTCCAAGAAAAAGATAAATGAAATGTCACCTTTGAAGGGATATAGGATTTGTCATAGAAAACCAGTATATTCATTCTCTACAGTAAACATGGGATCCCATTTTCAGGTGACAGAGTATTCCAGATGTACAGAGTAAGGGCAAAAATAAAAATAGAAAACAGCTAATATACCTGACTACTTAAGAAAATTCCTTCTTGTCTTTCACAGTGGATATAGTGAAGCACCCATGAAATATTCTTACATCAAGTTCAATGGAGCTGGTGTCTAAGTGCATACAGGATTAAGGTCAAACTAAATATAGCTGTACTAAGAACATTGTCTCTAGGAATCAAAATGTTCATCCTGGAGAAGATAAAATCAGCCAAATTCATGGCTCAGAGATGAGAGAATAGGATTAAAACCACTTTTCAAATTTTCATCAGTTCGTATGTCCAAGATCAGATATGTGCTCATTGTTCCACAAGTGTCCATGGTGAAAAATTACAAAGATTTTAAAAGCTACAGCTTCATTCACCTCTCCATCCTCCTCTAGCTCTCCTCTCTCCGTACTCTTTCTCTTCAGGGTTTTCTTCTCTATTATGTCACACATGCTTCAATAATTACAGGGAATGATTTTTCAATCATATTTCATAGTAGATTTGGGTCTAGATGATACCTTTTCTTTTTCTTTTCTTTGACCAGATTGGGAAAGTGGTTTGGAACCGAATAAAAGAGATGTGAAAGAAAGCAATTTAGGAAAAAAGTATCATCCAGAGTACAGTCATCACCTATATTATGGCAGTTAAGTGACCCCTGCAATGATCGTAGACTAGATTCTAATATTGCAATGATTTTTTTTCTTATTACTTTCAGCTAGCTAAAAAGTAGAGCTTTTTTTTTTCCTTTCAGCTGAGAGAAGTGGGGTATTACTAGCAAGAAATAAGTAGGTAATCATGGAACAGAAACTTGAAGTGACTTGTTGAAATTTGAACAGGAAGTGTGAAAAGTAGACCAAGAAGATCAGCATACCATGTGTGACTTGAGTAACACCTAAGTCTCTTAATGATATGAATGTATTAGAAGTTGTGACTGTGTATGCATTTTATAAGGGCAGAATTTGTCCCATCATGTTGTCTAGAGAAAAGTATGACAAACTGTAATGTGCTTTAATTTATTCTCCTGTGTGCAAACTCATTGTGATGCAGAAACAGACACTGTGGTGATTAGATTTAATAGGATTAGGACTCCCTGATGCCTTGCTTGTACAGTCATTGTTCAAATTCTTGTAGAAAGAGCATTTTAATTTCATTTCTGTGTAAAACTCAAACTTCATTACCTCTTCAGCTCATTTATAATTTAATTCATTACATAATATTTATTTTCTCTTTTGATAATTACACCTCTACTTCACCTTCCTAACACATGATCTCTCTTACTGTACTGTTGGTGGGTTTTACAATTTTCTGATTGTAACTCTCTCTTTCGTACTAATCACTATGAGACCCTGTAAGAGAAATGCTTCTGTGTGTAGAGGTAGTTATTTTTCTTAACCCATTCCTCACAGTGCAAAATTCAATCTCCCCTTTTGTTCAAGCATAGCTTCACTAGAGAGAATGAACACACTAAAGGTAACAATTGTCAGACAGCAAAGACCCATTTTCCTCTAGGTATCCCTGCTGCTCATTTTTGGCTGAGAAACTATTGTCGTTTCTGGTCTACTCACAGGGTGGTGATTTAACTGTTCCAATGACCAAATAGAGTTTGCTGGATCATTGTTAGTGGCATGAACAGGTATGTATTTCTGGTATACGGTTGCAGTTTCTAAGCTTTTGTTTTGTTAACTGGGGTGGGGTATCACCAGCTATTCAAGGTGCTGGTGTTGTTACTGGTGTTGCTCAGAAATTAGTGCGTTCCTCACTGCTACTCTATCCTGCTTTTAATGGGAACTGTGAAGTCTGTTGTTAGTATATGTGTACCTTCTGTAACTGTAGCATAGAGAAGGATTTTCAATATTCAAGTCCCTTCTTCACCCTAATATTGTCCACATAGTTCCTTTATTTGTGGCTTATAACCAAACCAAGACAATACTTAGCTCATCTGTTGTAAAAAGAGCACACTCAGCTCAGTGTGGTTTAATAAGAAATGAAAGCTAGAGTGTTAGCACCCTTCTAGAATGGATTGTAAAAAGAACAGTTCTAAATTAAGCCCCATTCACATGACAATTTCAAAAATTCTGCTCTGTATATGGGCCAGAGGGTTAAATATAGAGTGCTCTTGAAGAAACTAATATAGTCACAGTGGTCTCTTGTTAAATATGCCTTGTGAAGGAAAAAAATGACAAAAAAATGACAAAAAAAATTGTTCATTTATGTCTTCTCAATGCTAACACAATGGCTGAAAAATTTAGTTTGTTAAATTGAGGATTTAATCCTAGGAGTTGGATACAACCGCAGTGTTTCACCCAAAGCTCTAGAGATGAAAACTTCTATTTCACAAAACTGAAAGACAGCATTTTTTTCCTTAAAGGTCAAGGGCATAGGTTAACAGTCAGGGGTCATACTTGTCACCACAACTTTACAGGAATGAGGCCTAAAGCTGTGAGATATATGGTGAAGACATTTCCTTCTGTTCTGCTCTGAATCCTATTGTGTCACAGTTCTCTCACACTCTTGTGCAAGACCCAAAGCCTTTGTAGTCTCTTTCTGTGTAACTCTCAATATCCCTTATTTACATATAAAGAGGCTGTACTTCCATTTGTGCTGGCAATAACAGGATATTTGACTACAGTCTCACCTACACTTCTCCCAAACATATGAACATGAAATACTCCATGGCAGAGGATGAGAATATGAGCTCACTTTGCAGAAAAGGTGGTGGGCTTGGTCCTCTCTCCTCCTCAAAACAAGGACTACTCTTTTGTAAGATTTGCACCTCTGCCTGTGTCGGAGCATACATGGGTGAAATCAAGCTTAATTGATGGTAAAGTTAAGATTTATGAATTTCCAGTTGAGTTGGGTTTTTTGGTTGGTTGGTTGGTTGTTTTGGTTTGGTTTTGGTTTATTTCTTTTTTTAGATTTAGCGCTAATGCAGAAAGTGCATTAACTAATGGCAATTCCAAACTTGTATTTCTGTTGCTTCAATGGACCACAATATTCAGGAACCTGCAGCTATGAAGGTTTTTATTGCATGTGTCCATATTTGCCAAATTGTTTGGCTATAATTAGAATTAAGCCCAGCTACACCCACCTCCTCTGATCTCTGAGGACCAGCTGGAACACAATGGGGTTTATTTTCTCCCAAATTTCTGTAATCTTAATGCAACAAGTTTCATTTTACCCAACATTAAAGATCAGTTCATAATGATAGGTAAAAGAAAAGAAATATTGCCACTCTGCCTGGCTTGTAATACCTGATCTTTCACATGCTGAAGGTAGTGTGTTTTCAACATGCCATTTACACACTTTGCTTTACACAGTCAGCCAGACAGTTATTAAAATCTTCAAAGTAACTGTAAGAATGAGAAATATATATTGTATATTGCTAAGATATCCTGTAGCTTGCAAAATACATAGATTTTTAATAATATTTTAGTAATAAAATATTGCTCCAGTTGGAGCAGGATATTTGCAAGTACTTTTTTCTATGTTGCATACAGCATGGACTGTAAATGATCAGCTACAATGTGGAAACACATTTGTCCTGCCTCTTAATACTCACAGGTGATGAGATAACAACACAGTTGAGACTGGAATTAATTATATCAGTTAAAACAACATTTTTTGTAACTCTAGTTTCATGATTATGTATGTTTTAGTAATATTCAAGTAACTGCAAAAAAGTAAAACTTCCATATAATTATCAGTAGTAAAATGACAAAAATACCTCTAACTGATGGAAAAGAGAAGTGTGAACAAATAGAATACCACAAGATGCTTCCATTAAGGAAGAGGAAGTAGCAAAATATATGTTTTACAGCAATTTCATGGACAGCAGCAAATATTAGTCACTGAAGGAGTAAAAAAAAAAATTACCAAATACTAACTGAAATTGCTTAATGGACTTTCTAATCATACTATAAAACTTTTAACGATGCTTGACAGACTTAATTTTTCACATACTTGAAACTATCTCTAATCACTTTAGTTACAGCTTTCTAAAGAACTGGAATCATATGAAGTATGCTTATCACCATTTAAATATCTCAGATCAAGTATTGCTGCTGAATTTCCTGTTAAGAATTATGTAAATCAAAAATCTTATGAAACTATTATAGGAAATTTATGGACCTATTTTTATAAACTTTACCTTGGTTCTTTGAAGATTACTATTCTATCAAAGATAAAAGTGTTTGAGGATGCATTGCAATGCTGCAGGGATAAGTAGATATGAGTTATTTGTGATTTCCTATAGGTGAATATTCTGATTACAACTTTGAACCACCAGCTGCTATGGCATTAAATGCTCTTGATGGATTTTATCTATTCCTTCATATTTTTATGCATTTTAAAATGCTCTATAAGCTCACAGAATTAAACTTAGCACCTGTGTCAAATAAAAGTGTAAGACATAATTATCTTTTTGTTTCTTTTTGTCTTTTTTTGGTCTAAATTCAGAGGATGAAATAAAGATTACTTTGACAAATGCCTACAGCTTTGAGCTTCGGAGGGAATTTAATTTGTGAATGACTGAAGCTAAGTTTTATTTGTGGAATTACCACTAGTGACAAGCTGGATACCCTTGTGACTAGTCACTATTTCAGTGTTCAGCTTTTGGTCCAAGATTGCACAATTAATAGCAAATTATGTTATTAGAAAATAAAATTATAATTGGTTACTAGGTTACATATCATTTTAGCTCAAGTCAGATAAAAGGACTCTGAGAGATGAAGAATAAATGGGCCCACAGTAACACAGGATATTAATATAGGGAAAAGTGATTTTTAAGCATAAAGGTAATTTGGAAAGCCATTCACACTGTTCAGTCACTAAACTGACTGTTCTTTGTTCTGTTAATTCTCCTCACCTGCTCTTACTTTGACATCTTCCCTTTTCAATGCTAGTATTTATGTTGACCAAAAATTATGCATTAAAATTACATATTTTTCCATAGGGTTTTTTTGGTGAAGACTGGTATAAATAAATCAGTTAGATTAATAGAATAGCTTGTTTGAAAACAAAAGAGGCTAAATCCACCTCTGTAGCCTTCATCTCTTTCTTTCAGAATTGGCAAGGTATACTGTGCCATAATTTCTTCGTGAAATATTTAAGTTTCATGTAAGTAATTGCATTCTTAAAATAAAAATTATCCAATCTTGATTTAAAGACCTTGAGTAACTGAAAATCCAGCATTCCTAGAGGTGTTATTTTGATGATTCATTATCCTCCTCATAAAAAATAATTAAACTGTACCTTTTTTTTATAGTTTAATCTAGTTTTTGTGTCCATTAAGACTTCTGATAAAACACAGACCTGTGTGCTACTGGAAAGTCCTTTTCCACATAGGACTGATAAGATCACCTGATTAATTTCCTGTGGATAACTAGACTAGTTCTTTCTACTGTGTTACTGAAAAACTATTTTAAACACCTTAGATCACTTTTGTTGGTTTTCCTGAAGTGTATGAAACTTGAGTATCCTTTTTCCAGTTAGACAATGGTAAGTAGAGACCAAACCAAGCTGCATATCCATATCTAACATGGCCTTGATATTCCCACAATGACATATTCTAGGTGTGTCTTTAATTCAGCATGAAAAAGAGAAGGCTTACTTATTTTTGGTTATATTGAGAACACCTTTTGAACCTATTGAGTAAGATAAGAGCTATCAGATCCTCATATCTGTTTCTGCCTGAGTGATACATAGTCACTTTTTCATACAGATCCCCATTTCTTTTCAAAATAGCTGCAAAAATGAATCTTATTCAAAGTAATTTTAAATTTATGACTGTTCAGTAGTTAGGACTTAGCTCATCTTTATGCTTATGTAGGAAGGCATAGAACA
>NW_008684418.1:282-9588 GCF_000695815.1 Acanthisitta chloris | reverse complement strand
ACCTGTTTGATAGTCTTAAAGCACAACTGGCTGAGCTCAGCCAAATAAAGAGATATTAACTTCCCTGCTCCAAAGTATCTTTTACCCAAGTTCAGCATTAAAAGTTGCCAAGTCAAGTTCCATCTTTGCCAGTTTAAATTGAAACCTACTTCTCTTAATCTCTTACAGTTGCCCTTTAGGCTGATCCAGCTTTGCAAGAAATAAGTGTCCATTAAGAAGAGCCTGTATTATAAGGAACCTTAATTACAGCTATCCTCATACAAACATATAACATTTAAGGATACTTAAACTTTTTTTTTGTGCAGAAAGTCATATGAGAAAGAGAAAGGCTCTTTTCTATCTTGACTTTCTGTTTCTATGGCATTTATTTATTCTACATAAGCCAGAACTTCAATAGCCATTTTGAAATTAAGCAGCTTCTAGAATTTGCCATTTTCCACCACCTTATCTCCCTTCCCTCCATCTCTATAATATTCTGTAGATAGTGGCACTAGAGTTCCTTTCAATGGAGGACAGACCTGAACCTGAGCCTGCCATGTGATACAATGCTTGCTTTAATAATGGTTCTTATTTTATATCTTTATTTCATAGATAAAAATACATATTTAAATTCCAAAAATACGAGGAACAGGAACCAAACAAAGTTGTGGAATTTCCATCCTTAGACAAGTTCAAAGCTGGAAAAGACTGTAAGCAAATTGATCTAATATCAAAGTTGGATACATCTTAAAAATTGTCCCTGCATGGAAGAGTAGAGAGAAACAGTTTACGGCGATACATTCCAACCTGAATAATCTTATAGTACTGCAAATGTGTTCAGTTCTACAAAGCATGCCTAAATCTTGGGAAAGATTTACTTACAATCTATCTTTGTCCTCACAATTTCATATTGATGAGGAAGCCTATAGTCATACTCAGGATTTAGAGGTATCATGAAACTATTCATGAACATTGCCACCAAACGTCTAGGAAATCTAGGTATCTCAGTCAGGTCATTAAATAACTGCTGGGATCCTAAGAGCTAGGAGCTAAACAACTGTGCACTAATATAGACTTTATTTTTTTGATCTATTTGTTTACCATAAAAATAGAAAATATTTTTTCAGCTATACAGCTTTTGGATGAAGTTTTCATTCCTCTGAATGGAGTTTGAGTTTTCAAAATCTAAAGGAATGACATTATTTTTGCTTGCTATTTGAAATAAATTTTGTGTCTCTACTATGCTTGTATTCTCCTAAATTGTTTTTCTTTTTACTTCATATCATTTCAAAAACAAAAGAAAATATATAATTCTGTAATTGCTTCTAGTATGAAGCAATGAACATGTTAAGTCCTTACCAAAAATTTGAAAAAATTGAAAAAGATAGGAACACCATATTTTTTATGCCCTATCTTATTTGTACAGATTTGGGATATTAAATTGTTTTGGTTGAAGGAAGGCAATCACTTTTATTACTTGGCAGTGGAACAATGTCATTAAAATTGGCAAGGATCCAACATTCTCTCAGGAAACACAGTACATTTGCCAAACATGATTACCTCAGATGAATCTGTCATTTCATACACTTGAGAGTAACATAATTGTTGCCTAATGTGTGATTCCATTTCAGCTTACATTGCCCTAAAAAAAGGAAACAAGTGTTAAAGCCTACTATTCTTTATTCAGGTTTGTTGAGGCTTTCTGTGTTAAAACTGGATACATGTCAAAGATTTATGCGAATTTTAACCGTAACATATTCAAGAGTCCCTTTCCACTTCTGTGAAAACTGACACCTTCCTGTTTAAATAAAAGTGAAATTTCATATGTGTTTTGAAGAACTGGCAAATCCACACTGTATTCTTACTGCATACAGCCAAACACCCTAATGTCTTCCTTCAAAATCTGCATCAAACTAAACACCTGTTTGGAGCTCTCTGTAAACCAAACCCCTAGCTTATGTACACTACTACCTCCAAACCACAAGCCCACATTGGTTTACACCAGTGGAAGATCTCATCAATCAAACAGAGCAAAACAAAGCCCATTACAGGAGGATGTCACCTAAACATCCAAGCTTTTAACCCCTTTTCATCAAATGCACTGCTTATAGCTGTGAAGAATTAGTTTTAAATCCTACTGTGATAGTTTGCACAGATTACGTGTAGTTTCTGGCACAGAGGTGGGCCCAAAAATGTAGACATACATAACACTGAGTGCAGGAATCAAGAAAACTGACTTACATTTATTCCTTGTTTAAACAGTTTTCAAGGAAGTTTTAGTTTGAACCAAAGCAATGTACAGCCACTTTTCACTGTCAAATGAACTCCACAGAGGTATCTGAAATTGCTTTACATGTTCTCCAATCCTATTGCAACTGTCAGCACTATATACGTTTTCAGTACTACATAAAGTCTCTGTATTATTGGATATTACATAACCAATGCTGCTTTGCCACCTTTTGTTATGTCTTTAAAATCTGCAGCCAACTGTTTTAGACTATTGGGCTTCATAGAATTCACATGTACTGAACTTGTTTGATGTGACAATTTGAGGAGAGAAAAGAACTTCAGCAAGTAGACTAAAAGGCTCACTCTTCCAGTATAGCCTCTTAGAGAAAGCAAGGGCTTGTAGCTTTCCAAACATGTAATAGTGTACTGTTTTCTGTTAAAACTGTATTTTTCAACCATATTTTATTTTCCTCTGAGGATAAACTTTTTGGAGTTAAAAATTATCCTTTGCTTTATAAATTTTGACTATAATGTAACTGTTTCATTTTCTTTATGGTCATGTAGCTCACTGTCAGGCTAATTTCTATGTGTTCTTTTCACTCATGTAGAGATGACTGGGCAAGATGAAGGAATGTAAAATATAACATCATTGTTCTCCTAGGCTGTTTCATTATTAATCCCATTATTCAGAAGACAAATCACTTCAGGCTGGATGTTGGTATGGATATAGTTTGATTCTAAGCATATTATATATAAACCTTTTCGCTTTTCTCCCACCAGACTGCAGTATCTTTACGATTTCTACAGTAACATCAATATTGTATAAGGCTGCCTCAAATATGTCCTTACATAAACATTGCCTTAAATAAAAATTGTAGCCCTGCAGTCCATCATATCAATTCCTTATGTTAAATCATTGATGAAATTGGTACATGTATAAGAATAAAGCTTTTGCAAAATGTTCTCACATTAGTCTGATCTGAAGAAAATGCTTTCCCATCATTCTCCTTCTTTTTGTATCTCCTAGGGCTGAGTGGCTTTAGACTCTCTGCTACCAGCCCAGGTTTCTTGACTGTGTACCTCCATGTCCCATTAGTGTGGAGCTACCACTGCACTAAGTTATTTTTACCAGGTCATGAACATACAATGCTTTTTGGATAGTACAAAATTCACATTGAGATTCACATATTAGGGCTGGTCCTGTGCCACACACATTCATGAATCTATTGCTTTGAAAAACTGGGGTGAAAATCTGAGAAAGGACCTGAAGAAGCGAAGGCCAAAGGAGAGATCTAGCAGCTGTTTTCAGTTGCCTAAGACTTCTCAGAGATGCAAAGTGAGAATGAGAGGCTACAGACACAGGCTGCAGTGAGAAAAGTTCACTGTTAAGAGGAACTGCTGAGTACCCATCCCTGGGCATGTTCAAAGCACAACTGAGCCAGTTCCTGAGCAATCTAATGCACCAATGCTTCACTGGGCAGGCTGGACTGACCAATTTTCACTGCTTCCTTCCAGCATAAGTATCTCACAATTCTGTTCCATAACACTGAAGTTCATTGAGTTATCAAAGGTTTGTATTATCTTTTAAAACAAATGCACTACTCAAATATTAAAGTAATGTCTTATATGGTACCCCAAGAAAATTCCCATTACAAGGACCTTGTAGTATTTTGCAAGAAAATATATAGCTCCAATATAATGGTAAATTATCTGCTAATATTAGATTCTTCTTAATTCTGATATCTAACACTGTGATCTCAATCAAGTAGAAAAAATGCTTCTGTTTAAAACAATATTCAGGTTTTCACATAAATAATTCCCATAAAGACAAACTCTCTAAAAGGTATATCATAACATAATATAATCATAATATAAACTGTAATGTAAACCATAAATCCAGAAATAATTTCTGATTGATCACAATATATACTTTTTTCTGGTTATCTCATTTTTTTTTGGTATTTCTGTTCTGTAACTAGCAGAAATATCTATAATCCAATTATGTAAAAAGCTTAACTTTTGGACTTTAGTTTCATTTTGAAGAGGACTGCAGGATCATTCTGAATTTTTAAAACATTTATGAAGGTATGAAAAGGCTACCAAGAAACTTATCAGAACTGGTGACTTCCCAGAAAAAATTTTTGTTTTGATCAGTTTCTTCCTGATGAAAATAATTCCAAAATTTTAAACAATTGCCAAGTAGCTCTACTCAGAACCCTATAAAAAACATGCTGCTGCTGCTTAGACAATAAAGGCAGGCTGATAAAAGCCTGCTGTGGCAGAAATTCCAGTTCAGTCTTTTATAGGTATCTAGACTACATAAAAGTCACCTCTCTCCCCTTCACTTTAGCTCTCCTTCTTTGCCCTTCAATGTGCATTCACTCACAACCCAGAAGAGTGAAACGATATGAAAGCAAGATCCAATTTCTGCAGCCTTTTTAATTTCATGCCTGCTCATGGTCTTTAAGACCTTAGAACAACATGAAATGAAATCCTAAGGACGATGCTATTGTTGTTTACTTCTAATGGAATTAATTTTGCATATTTTTTCTCATAATTACAGGCATCAAAATGTCATTTCCAATTATGCTTTGTGAGGGGATGAAATAGAATAGATGAAGACATAAAAAGATAATAAATAATAAGTAGATAAGAGTGAATAATTCATGTTACACCAATGTCCCTTTTTATGATGGATAGTCTTCTTACCAGGTCCATATTTGCTTCTAAGCCTGGCACTATTGACTTCTATTACTGCAAATTATTGTTGAAAATATTGAATTGTGGTACTAGATACTAGACAAATGACTTACATTTAAAATATTGCTTTCACCTCAGTTAAAGCTGCTTGCACAAACGTTTTGTCCTCATTTTGCCTCAGTATTCTGTTTGTCATGCTAATGAATGTTTGCAGAGCTATACTTGCCAGCAGCCCTAGGCAGGATCAGATCTGCCCAGTGCCGTGAAGGCAGTACAGGAAAGCATGGCTGCTCATGGAAAGCTTCCTAAAACGCAGCTCATGGAATCAGGAGCTGATTCTTCCAGAGCCAGCAACTTTTCTCTGATGATTATATACATGCACAAATGCTTGCAAAAACCAAGTAGCAACAACAGAGTATCAAGACTGAGCAATATATAGAAGCAGAGTTATATCAAAAATACTAGCAGAATGGCTTTGCTGAAGACCTTACAGCTATATTCATATTCAAACTAGAGACTCTGAGATTTGACACAGCAAAAGGAAGACAGGATCTCTCAAAAAATGTGACACTTTTAGTTGTATACATCCAAACAGGTGAGCAGCCCCAGTAATTTTGCATGTGTGTTATAGGCCTGACTAGATCAAGGAAAACCACAACAGCAGAGAGAGAAGCAGATTTGCATATGCCATGGTCTTGGTGAGGCCTGCTGCACTCTTCATTGGTAATACAGCTGCTCCAGGACTCCTAGAACAGTAGAAATTCCTCAGGAACTCTTTATGGCACAGATTGAGCAAATGTTTCATTATAACTGCTGACATTGGTTGCTGATGTCCATATACTCTATGAAATGCTTTGAGATATAGGAGGTGAACTGAGCTGTATAAATGAAGTCAAGTTTCATATGTATATTTTGCTCCTTCTTTTATTGTATGCAGGTTATGCTCCTGGTCTTCGCACATAAACACAGAAGGGATGAAAAGGTACTTTTAAATGTTAAAGACATTTTCCTTTTCTTTATTATTTAAGTCAAATATAAATTGATTATAAGCTTTAAGACTTAGAAGTAATTTAAGATGTATAGCAGTCTTTAGAAGAAATGGTGACTTGAGATTGGTCATATCTTACTTTCTGTTGTCAAGGTATTAGAATATTTGAGAAGGTGAGAGAAGCAGAAAGGACAGGCAATTTCAATGCAGTGTGTTTTTCCTCCTCTCCTGTTAAATTGTGGACATAAATTTATCACACAGCTATGAAACCTGAGTTTTTATCTGTACTTCTGCTATCTTGACTCATAGTAACTTTAAAGGGCCTGTCAGCGGCACTAATGAGAAAAAAATATTTAGTAGAATATACTCTAATCAGTGAAAGTGAAGAAATAATAGAATTGCTTTAGTGAACGTCACATTAAATGGAAGAAAGATCATCACTCCAGCATGGAAATCATCACCTTCATACAAGTGTTTGGATCCTTTGGAATTAAGTCTGGTGAACAAAATAATGGACAGGATACACTTCTGATTATAGATTAATGTCTGTGTACGTGTCGATATGCATGTTGGGAGGATGCAGGAAGAATCAGAAAGCAGAAGTCAACATGCACCTAATAACATCCTTGTAACAAGATCCTAAGAAAGCCAAAGAAACCAAGAAAAAGATAACTTGCTTGACAGCAAGAATGTTAAGGAGAAATTGGTATTTTGAGGGAGACCTTGTATGATGAGCAGACAACTGTCTCCTGCTGAGTGATATCTACTGTGCTTGGAGAATTCAAAATATGTATCTTTCCATTTCATTGTTAAACCCTCTTCCTAAAGGAAGATTCTTTTGTGTCCCTTGTGTTGGAAACACACTCTTTGAACCCAACTGCACAAGAGAGAAGCTTTGTGACAGGATTGCACAATTCAAAAGGTGAATCTCAATGTAAAATCCTTATTTACAGCCAGGTTAGTTTCTAGAAAAACAGATCTTTGTCCTCTTTTGAAGCAGAGAACTCGGATATGATAGAAATGTCTGAATGCAGAAATGAAGACCTGAGCAATCACCCATGAGTTAACCTAAGCTTGGAAACAATTTTCTGCCATAGTTTTAACATAATTCAGTTAAGTTTATACATCATTAGGTACCATCTCCTGTCCTCCCACTTCCCAGTATCCCAAGATGGGGGAAGATTAAAAGGATAAGTACAACATAAAAAGTTCAGCTCAAATATGCCTCTTGAATTTCTCAGAATATGTTTCAAAAGCAGGGAAAGATCCAAGAAACAACAAAACCTACTAATTGAAATAAAAACTTCTCAAGCCAGGATACCTGCTTTTTCTGCTATTGCTGTCAATACCTCAGCATGTAATTCCTGATTGGTTACAGATTTCTGTCAGAAAATCAATTCCAGAAGTATTCATTGTCTGTGTGTCTCACCATTTTATTTTTGGGAGAGAAGTACCACAGACAAGATGTTTCAAAGAGATTTCAGTTTCAAGTTCTTACTAATATCAATGGGATTAGAGGATCTAAATGTCTTTTAAAATCTGACCACTTGTACTGGCTAATTTTTCATGACAAATCATCTCTGAGCTTTCTGATGAAGGGAAAGAAAAAAAATAGCCAAAGAAAGCAGAGATTTCTCTTGAAATGTTGTGTTAGCTGAAAATTCATTTTTCAGTTGCAAACCAGTTTGAAATTATCCTTTGACTGTTCCTCTGCACAATAATTTTTCCTAAAAGCCATATTAGGTGGGGAGCAGAAAAATGATACATGTACTTTCAGGACAATTACTAAGCCTGAAAAATGGAATAGTGCAGTCTCCTTTGACAGTTCACTCACAAAATAGACCAAAAGGTCTTTCCAATCTTTCTGCTTTTTCACAGAGTTTGTAGCATGATGACACTGCCTTCCCTATTAAGACAGCCCTCATTTTTATATAGCTGTCAACAGGTTTCTGTGTCAGCTGAAAAAACTTCACTGAATTTCAGAGGGACTGCTAAAAATGTTCTTCTTTTTCATTATCTCAAAATAAATGTAAGTCTTAATTTTACTGATAAAGCAACACTCTCTTTGTTTCTTTCGGCTGGTAAGATGACAGCAACATCTGGTTGACAATAGTGCACTGGAACATATTTTATCCGCTGAAGGAAGTAAGAAGCTTAACAAAATTTTTTTCTTTTGTTGTTGACAGAAGGAAAATAGACTTTTGAGGAAATTAATTCTGTCATCTGAATAAAGTTGATTTTTAAAAATTCCTTCCACCTACCACAGTAAGACTTGTCTGTGAAAAAGCACTTTGCCCTCAGAATTCATCATTTCTCCAGCTTTCTTACCCTTGGCAGTTCTCTGATGGTTTGAGTTTCACCCTGTATACCCTTCTAAGCCACTAAAACGATAGATTTAGACTGTTATATACATAAAGGAGTATGGTGAAAAAGACTTCCTGGATATAATAAATTTGTAAATTGGAATTTCTTTGGTCATTCATGTTTTGTTACAGGAGATCAAGCACTGTTCTACATCATGTAAGGACACAGGTTCTGAGAAGTTTTTAAACTTTGAAACTGAAATGTTGTTATCCAGCCATACAGTAGTTTTACTGAGTTACAGAATCTGAGAACGGTTCAGGTTGGAAGGGACTACTGGAAATCAACTAGTCCAATTCCCTGGGTAAAGCAGGTTTACCTACAGCATGTTGCACAGGATCATATCTAGGTGGGTTTTTGAATATCACTAGGGAAGGAGACTACAGAACCTCTCTGGGCAGCCTGTTCCAGTGCTCCATCATACTCACAGTAAAGAAGATAATTTACTGCAGTTTGTTGTGTAGGCAATTGCATATGACAAAGCAAAATTAAACATTAATGTTTTGCAGGTAAATTGCCTTTTTCTTGTAATGATATTGTGGGCAATATTAGAATCACAAAAAGAGAATTGGAATAATTTTATCTATCTTCTCCTATTTTTTTAATTCTCAATGAATTGTTACTTCTTCTTAGGAATGGCAAGCTAATGAGATTTTTCAAGTCATCATCTGCATTACTAATTGCTATAATTACCTATAAGGCAGCAAAAAAATCAAATATCCCTTTACTCAATGTCAGAGCTCTGTCTGAATTCCCCTCATGCTGTACAGCTCACTGAATCACGATGGATTCAGTTTGGTTTTCTTGTTTCATGTTCCCTCCCACCAAGGTTTGTCTTTAAGCTTTAATGGTTCTATGAGTTTCACTATTAGTCAATAATTTAAAAAATCAACGTGAATGCAACTAATTCAAATAACCTTTCCATCACAATTAGGAAAATCCAGTCACTGTCTACACTATCATTGCAGAAATTCTATTTTGGTTCCTTTATTTAAATAGAACTCCCAACTCTACATTTCATATAGGACAGCTAATAAGAAAAATACATT
>NW_008684418.1:0-260 GCF_000695815.1 Acanthisitta chloris | reverse complement strand
ATGTAATATGAATTTTCATGGAATATATATGTGTAATTTATGAGAAAAATCCAGGCATATTACAGGGTGTTTGTATACGGAGTACATGCAATCCTAGCCAGTTTCCTGTAAAATTGTTCATCTGATAAGGAGACTTAAGAGCAAGTGCCATAAATCTGGTATGTTACATTAGTTCACAGGATCATTAAAGGTACTAACAGTGAGAATCACACCCACTGAATCACAGCCAGATAAAAATATTCTTCAATATTTTATGCCAG
>NW_008684417.1:26726-40544 GCF_000695815.1 Acanthisitta chloris | reverse complement strand
GAGCCTGGCGGAGCGCCCGGCCCTGGGGCACGGAGCCGCCGCAGCCCTCGGGAGGGAAGGGGACGAGCCGGCAGCATGAAGTTCCAGTACAAGGAAGACCACCCGTTCGAGTACAGGAAAAAAGAAGGGGAGAAAATTCGGAAGAAATACCCCGACAGAGTCCCCGTGAGTGTGCGGTTCGGGGGCACTGGTCGCTGCTGGCCCCGCGAGGCCGCCGCGCTCCGCCGCCTTTGTTTGACTTGTCGGCTTCATTTTTTTAAGGCGAAGGAAATGAGTTTCGTAAAGATGATGGTGATCGCGATGATCTGATTCGAATCCCAGGCTGCTTTCCTGTTTAGCGCAGAGCTAGGGCTATTTATGATGCGGGAAGGTCTGCGGCGCGGGTGGGTGCGGGGTGTAATCCTCCCGTTTTTCTGGGATCCGCAGTAACTCGACGGTGAGAGCACTGCTGGCTGTTCTAGGAGCCTGTGTGCGTGGGGCTGAGCAGAGGGGAAGGAACTTACCCTGGAATCTGTAAAAATGGAGGAGAACAATGAGTGAGTTAGCCGGATATTCTTCATAGAACATGGTCTTCCTCTGTTCCTTCGCATGAGCAAAAAATGATACTGCTCAATCTTTTGGCCCTCCTGTTATCTTACCCTGTGGAGAAAATGTCACTTAGAATGCAATGTCATCATGTAGCTAAACTTCCCTTCCTCACCCTTAGGCCCCTTTGGAGAAGTGGAAAACTTCTAGCTTTATAATTACTAATAATAACTCGGGGAAAAAAGAAATTACAAATCTAATGAATTGTGGGGTGGATTTTTTTTCCTTTTTAATAAATATTTTGCAAATGTTCTTTCTTTCCATCCCTACTGGAGTGGCCTGCCCTAGATTTACTGCACAGGAGTGTTGCATACAAAACAACTTGGACTCCCCTATAAATCCAGGGGCAAGGGGGAACAATTACACCCCATGTTTTCCCTGCAGGCTAACAGCATTTTTTATCTTGGGAGTGACCCTCAACTGGACTTGAAAAAGTGTTTGGAAGGCAGTATTTGGGTGCATTTGTTCTAGTAGTTTTTGGGACACCTCGCATAGTACAGCAGGTTGAGCACGCAGCAAGTCAGTGGTGAAATGTATGTGCTTTGGTGTTTTACAATGAGGACCCCAGAGGGATCTGTAGGTCTGGAGTGAGACATGCTGAGGATTAGCATGGCAGACAGTACAGCAGGCTGTGATAAATACATCTAGAAGAACTGTGTGGGGAGCCCAGGACAAGACCTGGTCTGGCAAAAGGTAAAGGAGGCCAAGATAGGGGTACATCACCAGACCTTTGTGAAGAATAACCAGAATAACAAGGTGTGCTGTAGTTAAGGATAAATGAAAATGCTGCACAGCGAGGCCCAGATGTGAATTAGCAAGGGTAGCCTGTTGTCAGAGCTGCACACGAAGCAAATGAACGCAGCAGACTGTTCTTCACATCACTTGTCTCTGCCCCTCCTGACAGCAGGATCCTTGAAGATGTCATCCATTTGGCTGCCTACACTGCATTGCCCTGATACACCTCAGCATTTTGCTGAGATTTTACTGTTGGCACAGTCCCACATTACCACAGTCACCACACAGCAACAACAGAGGTACAGATAATCTGTACCTGCCCTTTGGATTTTCTCTGTAGGTTTTTTTTTGTGTGTGAAGGGTTTAATGTATAGAAGAGATAACGTGTTATTGGGCAAACTGACTGCTAGTCAGATTAGCAGAGCATCTCCATTCCTTCCCTGCATCTTTTCAAGAGGGAGATCTTTCTTAAGCTCAGTGGTGATCTGATTTAAATCTTTCCTAAATCTTCCCTAGGGGCTTAGAAGCCCCAGCACTCTCACCTCTTCCTCATAAGCATAACTTCTTTTCCTGTATTATCTAATGACCAAGGTACAAGCCTCCCAATTGAGTCAGGGTAGTCACAATTAGCAGTTCTGCTTGTCAATAGTTTGTTTAATTGGAGGTTTCTCTTCACTGCAGTTTTCTGTGTTAGATACTGCCTCATTGAATGTGATGCTAAAAAATATTTGCAAAGTGCTGTTGCTGTTCAGCCTGCACCTGTTCAGTGAGACTGGAACTGTCCTTCCTTCACAGCATCCACCAACTGCATCTTACACAGAAATGTACATCCCATCACAAACTGCCTGAAAGAGCCTGAATGCCTTGTACTAATTTAGATATTATAATTCTCAAAGTGGCAGAGACAACTACATTTCTATTTAAAATCAGACTTAGAGTTTTCAGGGGCTTTAGCTGTGTTGGCTGCATTCAAATGAAGCACAGGGGAGAGGTGTGCAAGCTAGAATCTCTACAGTGTGACATGCTTTGCTGATACCACTGGGATCTAGAAAGAAGCAGGTTAGCATGGCACTTTGTCCAGGCTAAATACACTAAGCTCATCGTAAGGTTTCTCTGGCCTAGTGTCTCACTGAGGTGACAACACCATTTTGCTCCCAAGGAAGGCTTAGTTCACAGCTGATTTGGGTTGCCAAAGAGCTATGGGAGCATAGAACCCTTAGAAATTAGTCCCACAGTGTCTCAGATGAAGTATTTACAATTAGAGGGTCTAATGGAATTAAAAGTTGAGGAGGTTTGGAAAATCCAGCTTTAGATTTGGTTTAGGTGGTAAAAATGGCTTCTGCAGAACAGCAAGCCACATGGATTGAATGCTGTACTATATATCTTTTACTAGATCAAAAACACATATCATGAAAACAAACAAACAAAAAGCCTGCAATTTAGTTCTAAAGGTTTCAAGGGTTTTCATGGAAGGAGATCAGGTAACTTTGGAATACTTCCTGCTTCTGAGGTAAACATTTTGCCTAGCTAACAAAAATTAATCTTGTAGCAGAAGGTCTCTTGGTCAGTTTGACCTTAAAGCTGCTGAACTTCATGTTTTTCTGTGTTATAATGACATTGGAATGTAATGAAGATTAGTATTTTGTGTCAAAGGTCTCTGTGGGCCCAGGTCTCAGGTGCTGGACTGTTTTAGTTACTTATATGAATAAGGAAACATCCATAGCTATATGAAGTATGAATAGTATGTTCACATCCTTAAAGGATGTAAATTTCAGAGCAGAAGGAAACTGCCAAAGAACTGAACATTTTTTTTCATTCCCCAATGAGCTGCAGTTGCTCTTTAATTCTTTGCTTCATTCTAGAGCACTTGGTGTTGGTGAAAGTAGAAATTAGGATGTGGGACTACTGGGAGTAGAGCTGATTTAGTGCAAGGCAGTTTGGAACTGTAACCTGGAAACAGTTTAACTTACTTACAATACTTCTCGTGTTCATGTATTAGCCTCCTGACAGCTTCTTTAGACAAAATTAACCTGAATTGGGAACATCAAGGTGTCCTGAATATTTTTTCCTTGGCCATTATGGTTTATTTTTATGTCTGTTCCAGACTCTTTTTTTCACTCACCACATTTACTGCTGCATTCCCAGGACAGCTATAAGTAGTGATTTTAAGTCATCTTCTCACCAATCTGTTCTTTAATGTTGTGTATTTGTTATAGATTAAATAAATAGCTAAAGGCCTGGTAGCATCATCAAAGGGTAATATCCTTATCCACTGGTGCTTTTTGGTCCATTTTGTTTTATGATACTCATGATTTCTTTCTTGCTTTCTCTCACTCTCTTTCTCTCCAGGTAATTGTGGAAAAAGCACCAAAAGCCAGAGTACCTGACCTAGACAAAAGGAAGTATCTTGTGCCTTCTGACCTCACAGGTAAGAGTGTCTACCTCCTTTCTTCCTGATTTTCAGTGAGAAGATCTCAGAAGTGCTTTTTACTCTATGATCAGCACCAAGAAAATGCCCAGACAGGCTCAGCATATTACCCCAGTTTACCTGCTGTCCTTGTTGCATTTATGCACCTTACAGCTTGGATCACCACAGTCAGAATTCTCTGAGACCTTCCAAGGTATCCCACTGACTTAGCTAACATGCATGTGTCACAGATGAGTTCTAACCATGGTGAAAATGACTGAATTGTGTGTCATAGGCAGTAGCATAATTGTCAGTCACTGATGACCTCGCTATACTGTTGCCAGAGGCTGTATGGTAGTTTCAGGAAGGGACAAGTTCTTGGAATAGTCCCATCCTTTTCCAGCCCTGTAGCTGGAGTCAGAGCTACAAAGTTCCTCTTTGCAATTTTATATGGTTACATTTGTTTTCATTTAAGACCATGACTGAGTTAAAGGAGCAGCATTTCTTTTTCTTGCAGTGCAAAATGGACTGCAAAGTACTTTCTTGTGCAACTTAGTTCAAGCAAATAGTCAGGATTTTTTTTTCAGGTATGACCATTTATACCGGGGCTAAATTCTCTAAGGTGTCTTTGAGCTATAGGATCTAAAGGTTAAGCTGGTTATAGGTCTTCCCACCAATCCCCTCAGTAGAGCATCTCATAAAATAGTATGTGGATTTAGAGGGTACATGGCATGAGGTCTGTACCTGAGAAACTGCCAGGTCCAAGTGGATTGGCTGCTAATCTGGTTACTGTCACGAAGTTACTGCTTTCTTTTACTGCCTTTTTTCCTCCATTGTTCATTTTCCCCTACTTTTTATATACACGCTGTGACTTCCACCACGAAAAGAAAACTGTGGTGAGGGTTAAAAACAAAGCAAAACAAAACAAAAAGAAACAACATCAACAGAAAACCCCAACATTCCTTCTGCATCTAAGACATTCTCCTCTGTTTCTCTTCAGTTGGCCAATTCTACTTCTTAATCCGAAAGCGGATCCACCTGAGGCCAGAAGATGCCCTGTTCTTCTTTGTCAATAACACCATCCCTCCCACCAGTGCTACCATGGGCCAGCTGTATGAGGTAAGCCTGGCCCATTTCTCTCATCTTGTGTTGGAGCATCTGGAAGAATGCACTACTCAGCTGGCAGTGGGTTCAGCTTAGTCACAGATGCCTGAACACCTTCGGGCCTGGCTGCATCCCATCATCTGTTCAGGGAAGTTCCATCCCACAGTTAGGAGTCCAGGGAGCCTTACCACTTCAACTAACTCTTTGCTAGTTGAAAGGGTTGTGGTATCAGGTGGTGAATAGATGCAGGAGCATGTTGATCCCACTGCTTTAACAAAGTATTAAAATAAACCACTTTATATTTCAGGGGAAAGGTTGTGTCTGGGGCAGGGAGAGGGCAGAACACAGACTTTCCTGTTTATACAAAAGGGATTTCCTTCTAGCCAGTAAAAGAACACATTATCACTGGGCAACCAACTGTCTATAAGTATGTTCTTAAGAAACACTCACTCTATGTTTAGAATTACTTTGTCATTGCTTGTACTGTGTAAGTGAGGACTATGCAGGACGCTGTGTACATTGCTGCCCACGATTTCTACTGAGCAGTGTTATTTGATCAACCTTACAGGCATATTCTGTGCCCGTCAGAGGATTGTTCCTCAGTTATATATCCATTATGTCATGGGTGGTTTGCAGCCTGGATTGATTTCTCCTTGATTTCTCCTTCTGCTGTGCTAGTGTGTTTTAATAAAAGAGCTCCAGCATGGTGCTGTGAGCCTTGTTTGACTTGTCAGTTTTTGACAATACCTGGACACTTCATCAGTATGTGGGCTGATGAAGATAATAACAGGGAGTTTTCCAAATCTGAACATGCAGGAGGAAGGTATGTCTAACTGTCCAGAGCTGAGGTCAGAACTCTGCTCCTGGCACGCTGCAGACTTTTTGTGTCAGTGTAATCACATAACATCTCAGCTCTACTGCCCATGTGTAAAACAGGAGTTAGAAATAAAGCCCTTTGTCAGGGTGTTCTGAAAAATTAAAAACATCATCTAGATAGTCTCTCCTCTTAACCTTAAGACCATGGCACTGCTAAGATACTGCTGCATGGTGTGCAACAGTCAGAGCTGCTTCCATTGCATGCTTGCAGCACAGTCTGGCTGTGGCTCTTCAAGTAAATTCACTGCATCCAGAAATATGACATGTCTGTATTTAGAAGTACAGCTGTGACCAGAGAGAGAGTGTTCTCTTTGTTTTGGGAAGTGAAGTAGGGAGAAACAGTGAAAGTGAGGTTATGCCCTCGAGTTACAATGATCTCTGGGTTGGGCTTTTTGACGTACTGAGTTAGAGGGATTTGGTTTGTTACTTTCTCCCTTTCTCCCCTTGTAGGATAACCATGAAGAGGACTATTTTCTCTATGTGGCCTACAGCGATGAGAGCGTCTATGGCAAGTGAGCACCAGCCCCTCAGGCATGCAGGCTAGATGGACTGATGGAATGGATTGGAGGGGGAGGGGGTTGTTGGAGAGGCGAAGGAGGATGCCTGAGAAGAGGGGAAGAGAACTGGAAGTGAACCACGTGCACAATGTCATCAACCTCCATGCATTAATTATAACCATTATTTTTTAAATTGAGGGGAGGGAGGGTTGGGGGACAGCATATGAAGGGGTGAACTGAAAGACTAACAAGGGGTTTCACACTTAGGAATGGGGAGACTTCACTGTTCACAGTTCTTCTCTTGTCACAGCTGGAAGTAGTTAGCTAGTACTGGAGGCTGCTCGACCAGCCGGTGTGGTGAAGCTCCAGGAGGGTGACTGGGCAGGATGGCCATTTTCGTGTAACCCTGTCATTGGATGAAGAAGGCATGCCATGAATTGTACACTGATGTTGTCATGCCTTGCCCCTGGCACAGGCTACTCTCCTGTGAGCATTCAGAGAGCTGTGAAATACTTCACTCTGCCTACACAAGGCTGTCCTGTGCTGACAGTCCACACTCCAGCTGCTACCTGTGAATTGTTCCAAGGATATTATGTTTCCCATCACTTCCATCAGTATTAGAAGGGCTAGCTCTGAGGGCTGGGAGCTCCTCAGCTGTGAAGAATGATAGTTGGGGAAAGGAAGGAAGGATTTTTTGACTTTGTTGCTTTAATTGTAAGTGCTGAACAGAAAAATCAGAGATGACTCTTTTGTTCTTTTCAGTGAAGTCAACTGATAAACTCATAAGCACAGGGCTAGAAAGGACCTCAAGAGAATGGCTAGCCCACACCAGCTCTGAGACAGGACTAACTATACCAAACATGTCCACCATGGCTGCTCATCAAACTTGTTCTTAGTGAACTTCACTGAGGAAGATCCTGGAGGCTGCTGAGATTGTCTGTTCAGTTCCTAGCTAGCCTACAAGTGAGATTGCTTTTCCTGATACTTAATTTTAGTCTCCTTTGCTTTGCATTAAGGCAACTAACTAATAGTGGTCTTGTTATTGGTGAACACAGAAAATTATCAATGTTGTCCTTGTGCCAGTCTTCTGCAGATTTGAAGATGGTAGAAGTCCTTTGGGTTTAGCCTTTCCTTCCATGTCTCATCCCTGTTCAGCCCTCGTACCACATGCACAACTGGAAGAAATCAGTCACTCCCACATGTATTCTGTTGGCTTTTTGTGATTGGACAACAGTGCCACTCTTTGCCACAAGAGAGGTTCTTTTAGACTTGAAGGGGAAGATATTCCCTGTAGATTTTTAAAAATTATTTTATTTTAAACCAGTGTTGTTCTTAGAAGGGTGCCAGATGGGTGCTGTCCTGTGCAAGCCTTATGCTGTCATGCCAAAGCAGTTTCTTCCTAGTGGCACAAACAGCAGATTTTCCCATAACTGCCATAACTATGATGAAAGAATGGGGTTTGGAGAGTGAGGTGGCTTTCAGGGAAATTCTGCAGTTGTATCTAAAAATCAGAGAACTAGACCTGAATTACTGTCAACATTCCTACATTTAAGAGAAGGGACCAAGAGGGAAGAAAAGATAAGAAGGATGAAGAAGACAGGCGGATTCCAAAATAAGTTGAAGGTGTTTGCTCTATTTACTTATCTATAAAGTTAGATCCCAGTTCCCTGTGTTCCTCAGGAATAAGAAAGGTGAGTGCTGATTGTGGGAGACAGGAAATCAGGTTTCAGCCTTCTCTGAGTGTTGTTACGCAGAGGTGCATGAGGCAGAAGAGCTCACTCCCTCTCAAGTGGGAGTCACTGGCAGAACTGACTGTGTGAAGATCAGGGAAGGCAGTGTAGTGGGACAGAAGGGTGGGAAGTAGCAGAAGAATGGGAGAGAAGGGAGGAACCACAAAGTATGTAGACAGACTAGCTGTAATGGGCAGACAGGAAATGGGGGCGCAAAGGGTGAAATGGGTGGCTACCGGTGTTTCATCTTGAACTTCAGGTTTGCTGTTCCATCACGTGTCCATCTGGAATAAATGTGTTTGGCTGAGTTGTACCTACTGCCTACATAGATGACATCAGTTTCTGCCTGCACTGCTCAGTCCTCTCTTTTAGACCCACTCTCCTTCAACTACTAGGCTCTCTTCACATCTTTTGGGCACAAATCCGCATATGTGTTGCTTTAAGAGGCTCTGAATGTTCTGAAGCAGAGAACAGACCCAGGAGGCTTTCTAGGGTAAAAGACAAGACACAGGCAGATGGTGTGCATCTCTCTGCTGCTGTCCTACTTGCTCACGTGTGTACTGCCAAGCACGTGGTTAAGCATGCTCAGGGGAGAAAGAGTTGGCATCTGGGGTGCTTGGTTTTGTGTTCAGACCTCCCCTCCCGCTGCTGGATTTATAAATGACATGTGGGACTAATCACAGCTGTTTGTTACATGTAGAGTTTACCGTTTAATTTGTTCTTTCACAGTTCTTTTAACTGGATTGTGGCATTTACTTCTGGTTTTGTGCTAGTCCGGTATTGTATGAGGTAATGATGGTATTTTTTTTTGTGTTGGTTAGCTGCAGGTTCTTGTAAAATAAAGTTCAGACTAGAGCTAAATCAACCTATCAATAAAGACACATTTGAAAATCACAGATTGGTCCAAAATGGGTGACTAGCAGTTCTTCCCAATGTGGGCTTGTAAATAAAGGGACAGCTTTGCCAGAACCTTTGCTGCTACTTTTTTTCCACAACCCCAGATTTACTCTGTCCTGTCTACCAGGACAGGTCACTTCTCCCCTTTTTTTGGTGATTGTGTCACACACACAGAGCTGTGTCTTGCCATGCCACCAGTGGGAACTTTAATTAGACCTGGCTGATGTGAGACTGTCTTAAGGTGCATAATGGATGCACCAAGGCATTTTCTGCAATTTTAAGGCCCTGAACAGTCCTAGCCAGTGATGGACCCTCAAGGGCATCACCAGCCCTGGCAGACCCCCAGGGCCACCCTCCCCATGGCCCAGGACTCTTTACACCTGTGCTGGCACTATCCATTTCAGCTCCCTCAGGACTATGGGCACCTGTTCTGGTGATGCTGCAGCAGGGATGATCTCCAGCTCCCACAGCCCTGCCCAGCCATGAGCCTTGCTGACCCAGGGCCCAGACTCAGCCCATCCCCACACCCACAGCCTGGTCCTGACCCTGCCCTGGGGTTCTTACTTTGACCTGCCTCATCATCATGATGAGCCTTATGGATGGCATTTGTGCCTGGGCCTGGCCCCCATCTCTGGACATGCCCCTCTCTCCCCGTTGGGTGCAGTGAAATGGGTCCTGTGGTACCCTGACACGTCCCGCGGGTCCAGTAACCTTCTCTGTCTCATCACAGCTCAGGCTGTGACTCCCAGCTGTGGGTAGAGACTGGGGGGGAGGTCCTGGGAGCCCCTCCGTGCCTCAAGGTCCTCTAATGATTGGAAAAGCAGAGATAAGGAAATCTGAGACTCCTTGAAAAGGAAGCTGCAGCAGTGACAGATCTAGGCTGTTTTTCCTTGCGGATATTTGTGCACTGGGAGGGAAGGAGTCCTGCTGGGAGCTGGCAAAACCAGCAGGTGCCATTTGGTCAGAGGTAGAACTCTGAGACAGGCACTGGCAGTGCATGAAGAGGAGAGGGATGCATGCTTTCCTCTGGGGAAGCAGCAAGAGATGTGCCCCTTCCCCCTCCTCCCTGGCACCTGCAGTTTGTGCAGGTGCTGCTGGCCAAAGCAGCAGAAATGGGCCATGGTGATGCTGCAGAGGAGTGACCATCAGAGTGACCATCGGCTCTCGCCCTGCCATGCACTGAGCAAGAGAGTTGCTTGGAGTGCTAAAGGCAAGAATTACAACATCAAAACTCTCAGGAATAAAACTTGCTGTGGTTAATAGGATCTCCTCTTCCCCACTGCATACAGAGTGGAACCACTGTGGGAGCTTCTGTTGCTCGTGCAGAGGGAGAGGCAGTAATTCATCCCGTGTTGGAGCCTGTCCATAGCAGCAATTTCTGTGCTCATACCCACCATGGTGACTAAAACAAGCTCCTCCTCTATGGCAGTAGGGTGCTGTGACTCCAGCCAGCTGGTCATAGATTAGCTAAAAAATCTTACGCTCTCAGCTGAAATTGTCTGAATTTCAGTTTTAAATATAGTACAGATTTTTCTGTGTAGATTGTGGTAATGTCTGCTGGCTCAAGTAGAAAACCACTATGAAGTATGACTAAGCAGTTCTCTCCCACTTCCCCTCTCACCCCTTTCCTGGGAAAATTGTGCCACAGTTTGTACCTGCCATCCTGCTTTGCATGTTTGTGTCAGTGCCATTGCTAAGATAATTGGTTACATTGCACTAACACAAAACGTGCAAGCAAGCACATTTACTGAATGTGATTTGCCTGGTCCAAATGTGAAACATGAGGCTGTGCTCAACGGCTGTTTTATTTGTGTCTGGAACCTTTGTTCTGTGGGTTATAGGAATTGTACTGAAGCAAAGCCTGGGGGAAACAAGGAGCTCAGCTGGTTAAGAGAGGTCCAGTAATTAATACTCTGCCTTGGTCACTATCACTGCACATGGGATCGTCCCTTCAATCATCCTGATGCTTGATTTGGAAGAAAACATTCTGCTGGAGCAGAGACTAGCTAAGGAAACAGACTTCCTGAGGCATTAGGGCCTGACAACATCACCATGAAGGGTATATATGGGCTAACATTAAAGGTCCTGAATTATGCTAAACACTGATGTTTTTGCTTCCATAAAATAGTCGTGTCTGAGATGAAAGACACACTGATTAAAACAGAAAGAAGACTACCAGAGAGAAAAGCTCCAGCTCATTGTTGTCATTCACTCTCAGATAAATGCTCCCCGGGGAGGAGCCACAGGGAGTGACTAGAATGCTCATTGCTGGCATGGCACTTGCAGGACTGACCCAGGCAGAACAAGCTGACTACAAACAGCAGCTGCTCCATCTTGTGCTGCCAGTCTTTAGGAGGATTTTGCAACTCCCAAGTATTTGTGTTCCTAGAACCTTGTAGGCATTCCAAAGCACAGCTTAGGCCTGGATATACATGTGTTACAGGAGTTAGTTAATATTCTCCTGAAAAAGCTGAATCTTGCAGCACTTTTCTCTAAGGTAAGGGACTGATTATCCCTGATTCTGCACTCTGGCCAATGTCATCTGCATGTTGTATTGCCCTTTGGGAACTAAAAGATTTTTAATATATGCTATAAATAGTGATACATGGAAGCAGGAGAACATAAAGATCCTAATTTTCAAGTGAGGACATTGCTAGAACTGCATTGAGATTGATGGTACTGGGTTATCAGCTGAAGGAAAAACTTACCTGGTTCACTCTTTACTCTCCCACACCTTAGAGGACTCTTTGTCAGTGCTCAGGAGCCTGTTTTAGCTTTTTGTCACAATCCTCTCTTACCACCTGAGTGGTGTCCTGCAGTGTCCACACACCTTTCAGGAGGTAGCAGTCCCTGGACCTTACCATCCTCGAGCCAACTGATACAACCTTTTCAGGTTGACAGTACCTCGGTTTTGCTAGCTTGCTAATTGACCCCTTTGGAATAGTCTTCCATGTAGCATCAGGCCTTTAGGTCAGTGAATGCAAATCCCTGCACTTATAAATCCCTACAGTTTGCAGAGGATGTAACTTTTTGCTGTATATTGAGGGAAAAGTATCCCCATTCAGTGTTCCAGCACATGCAATGTGTACATTGCAAGTCTCACAACTGCCACCAAATCTGCAGTCTGTTCCCTTGCTGCTGAAAATCTGGTTTTACTCTCCCAGACATGATCTCTTCTGCTAGTGCTCAGCATTATGGATTCTGTTCCCAATGGACTGATGGAACTGTCTAGAAGCACAGGGGATCTGCAAGAGGGTGGCAAGTGCCTGCAGAACTTGAGAGTGTTTCCTAAGGTGTCAGGGAGATCAAGAATTGATGAGATATATAGTGGTACAAAGAGTTCTCCTTGAAGTAAACTCTTTACCTTTTCTTCAGCTTACAGCTGAGACTGGCTCTGCCTCTTCTGTCTTGCAGTATCCTATTATTCCTCCGGTAGCACCTGCCCTTTTTCCACTCAGGGTACAGCAAGATTAGCAGGAACAGAAAGCTTTCCTTACCCTTTGGTGTCCAGCCACCTTCTCTCCCAGAGATGACCAAAGGCTGAGAAGTGTTCTCATGCAGCAGCATCACCTATCTCCATCACCTGGAGTTCGAAGACACTTTGCAGCCAAACAGTGAACAGGGCTGAAAAGGCCTCACATCACATATCATTCCCACAACAAATACACACCTTTCAACACACATGGAAGTGTGGGCTACTTCCTGCACCTTGTGCTGGGAACACCACACCATGCTCATCCCAAACACACTTGTACACACACGTGCACCTTTTCTGCCACACCTCACACCACATTAAACACACATCTTCATATGCTGCCCTGGCCACATCATGAGTGCTAGCCTGTCAAAACCCACTCTGTGTCTTCAGCTGTACCCCACGCAGCAGAGAATGTGTGCACTGTCCTGATACACTGTCAAAAAGCATGTGGTTCCTATACTGAGCCTTGTATCACAGCAAATATCCAAAACATACTTGTCTGACAGTGTTCACCTGAAGCACATGTATGACAAGATTGCTATATGGAGGGATATGCACTGGACACTCAGAGTATAGTTCAGCTAATAACCACACAGATACCAAGTCTGGAAAACAGTACAGAAAGGAAGGAAAAAGGGAATTTCATGCACACACTAAACATGATGCTTTACAGGCCTGAGGTACAGTCACTCTGACAAGTATAGTGTATACAGCAATCGAGAAAGATACGGTCAAATATGCACCAGTGCACAGTGTCTCCCACCCAGCCTTTAGGATGATGGACAGATATACATTGTGCTCTAACATGTGCTCAGCACTCCTGGAGCCAAGAGCCATGTGCCTAAAATAGCCACTGAAGAGTGGAAATCAATAGGGAAACACCGGATGGAAAAAATGCACAGAGTATTCTACAGCCATGGGCTTCAGGTGATTACAGAAGAGCTTGCAAGTGTAAAAGGAGTGAAAAAGGAGTCTGGAGCCCTCAGAAAGAGTGCAGCAATCTACAGGTACTAAAGTGCCTCTTACCTGTGGAGTGCAAAGGATGCTAGGAAAGCATTATGCTATAGGAAAGCTTGAAAGAAGGAAGCCCACTATATAGAGGCATATTTCCGAGGTGAAGAAACAGTGGTTTGTCTTTCTCTACCCTTTGCAACTGAAGGTGAAAATTAGAGTCTGAAAAAGCAGGACCCTTCTGACTAGGGTTGGATTGAGTTGGAATAAAAGCAGGGAGGCAAAACTGGTGTATTGGCAGTTTGTGGAGTGCAGATGGAGGTAGTAGCATGGTAGAGCAAGGTGTGGGAGGGGAGTAAGAACAGACTAGTGAAAAGGCTGCAGGATATAGGTGAATACGGCAGAATTGTGTGGGAGGCTCAGCACTGAAGTAACACATTGGTTCCATGGCAGGAGTGAAAAGGGTTTAAACTAATGCCAAAGGTATTGCAGAAAAGCTTCTCCTAGATTCGGTGTGTGGTAGCTCCAACATTCAGACTGCTGTCTGAGTGTGCTATG
>NW_008684417.1:14685-26698 GCF_000695815.1 Acanthisitta chloris | reverse complement strand
ATATATATATATATTTATATACACAGAAAATTTGTGTCAGGGCAAGGGAATGAACAATTAACACAGAGATGGTCTTTTTCTTTAGAGGTATTCTGAGCCCACGAGGAAAATAAGCACACAATGGAAGGAGTAGTATCACTATGCATATATGAAAGGCAATAGAATAAAGTATTTAGGAGGGAAGAAGTAGAGGACCATGGGCAAAACAAGCCCTTTAGAATGAGAGCTGAGAAAGTCAAGAGTCAGGCTGCAATGCACTGTGTAAGAATGTATATAAAAATGATGGAGAAGATGGTAATACTGATTAGAAACTGAAATAAGTATTTTTCCATTTTACAGTGGTTGTTCTCATATTGCATTGGAATATTTTAGATCTCACTCACAGTTCATTTGTTCCAAGGGGTATGCAACAGAAAATGAGCAGTGACAGGTCTGATCATGTTTCATTAGTTTGCATTTTATTACTTCACACTTACATAACAAGTTCTGTATGCCAGTCTCAGTTCTTTCAAAAATACTGATCTGTTCAGACTCAGTTGCCCAGTGGGGTAGCTCTTATTGTCTCCAGGCTGCTGCCAGGGAAATGGAGGTGCAGAGATGTGGACTGGCTTGCCTCAAGGCAGTACAATGAATTAGAAGCAGAGTCAGAAAGAAAAGCCTTGTTCCCCTGATCTCTAGCACTGCTAATAACATGGGTTTTTAAAATTTGAACTGTGGATTCTGTATATCCATATTATCTTTCATTAGTGAAAGAAACACCTCATCATCTCTGGGAACACAGCATTGTAACATTTTGATGTTCTGCCATTTGTGGATAGGAAAAGCTCTGATTTCTTTGCCAGAACCAGCACCAGTGAGGTAGTACCTACTCTTGACATACTGCCAAGGAAACACTGCTGAATTGTCTTTGAGCAACAGAATGTTTCAAAGCTATTATCTTTCATTAGTGAAAGAAACACCTCATCATCTCTGGGAACACAGCATTGTAACATTTTGATGTTCTGCCATTTGTGGATAGGAAAAGCTCTGATTTCTTTGCCAGAACCAGCACCAGTGAGGTAGTACCTACTCTTGACATACTGCCAAGGAAACACTGCTGAATTGTCTTTGAGCAACAGAATGTTTCAAAGCTCATTGATACCACTGCTGAATTGTCTTTGAGCAACAGATTTTTTCAAAGCCCATTGATACAGTTATCAGTGTCTTCTTTCTCTGGAACAAAAAAGAAATCACAGTGCAAGCCTGGAAAAATACCCTGCGTTTTCTTCCTGTCATTTGCATGTTGTTGGATTTTCTGGCAACTTAAAATAATTTAGTATCTGCTCTTATTTTACTATGAACATGTTTCCTAAAATTTGCAAACTTCTACTAGTGCAGAAGGCAGAATCAAGTGGGCAGCTGGACCAGTTTCTGAGCTCTGGGAAAATCACAAAGCTGCTAAGACAGATTCATATTTTATCATATTCTCTTATTGAAATATTCTCATATTTTCTCCAGAAAGCAGAAAACACACATGAGAATGTCATTGCATGTAGAATGAGCTGTAATTTGATGTAGTGCTCTGACACTTCTCTTGACTCAGGCATTGCAGGTCAGTTGCTCCCACAGTTGCTTTTCTCTGCTTTCTGCAGTTGGTGTTGGGTTGTCCAAACCACAAAACTCAAAAGCCTACTCAAAACCCCTACTTTTCCAATCAACTGCCCTTCAGTGGACATGTCTACACAGTATTAACTGTTACAGGAGTTCCAGAGATGTCAGATCAAAGTGAGAAGTTCCCCTCTGCCTTTGTGATTAATATTATTAAACAAAATGGACAAGAAGTACAAATCTTAAAAAATAACTGGATTGTCTAAACTTGTTTTTTTCACTTTTTTTCCCCTGGCACTGTGTACACAGCAGAACTGCCTTCAAATTGTATAAAATACCATAAGAAAAATTCATTCCCTTCTAGTCGTTTAACACACTGCAGGCAGCATAGAACAGAAAGCTAACAAGGTTTCCACCACATCAGTAATCAGGAAAGATTATCAGATGGCATAATGCTTGAATGGATATTGCAAAAATATATGAGGATTTAGATGTCACTCTTGCAGAATTACAACTAACAAGCAAGTGGGGGATACACCAGTTTCCCATCTCCTCCATGTCTGTTGCAGCACTATTCTTCAATACCAAATATCAAAAACACTAGGACCATGTAACTGCTTTAATAAACAGATGAACTAAAGTCATGTAGATGCTCTTTTGTGGCCCACCTTTCCCTGGGTTATGAGCACCTTTTCTCCATATAGCACCTTTCCCACATGACTTAAAATGCATGTTACTCTCTATGCTCCCTGAAGCACAGGTCATATGCTGTTTCCCAGTTCTTCATGCTTCCCCCTGTTTTCCTGATAAGCAGAGGAGCAGCTCAGCAGTGCAGTGCCTTTAAAAAAAGGCTGTGCTAAAATATTTATTTTTGTCTTAGAATGTGTATATACTGCTTTCACTCCAGAGCCCAAATAGCTTCCCACACCTCCAGTGCTGTCAGCATAGTTTATGAATCTAGTAGTTGATTACAGAAAGTACAAACTGTAGAAGTAACAATCCTATTCCTTTCATTCTCTACAGGGAGAACAGGGCAAAATTTTTGTGTGCTGAGAAAAGACTTGTATATTCATGAGGAGCTATCATACATATTAAACAAGAGAGTGCTCCTCAGAGGCTGAAAAAACACCCCAGATGAGAAGAATTTAAAAGCCAAGGGTCCTGCCTGGTTTGCTTTACCTTCTGCCAGGAAGAAATACAGAAAACAACAGTATTTATTGAAGTGTTTGAAACACTTCTGCTGTTTCTCTCAAAAGCTGTGTAAATTTTTGCAACCTGAAGTGAACAGGTACTGAAGAAAATTAATGAACACAAACAAGTAACAATAACAAAGTGTTTATTAATTGCTTCTGAACTGACTACACATTAAAATAAACTCCTTTTGCATCCATGCAGTAAGCATGGTCATGGAAATGTTCTCTGATTGGAGAGTGACTTGCAGTGTGCAGTGCAGGGCTGAAGCTGCTGCTTGTTCCTTAGTGTAAGACACAAAATGTCCTAGAAGATTGCTGTGCTGGCTGCTGAGGATTCTTAAATCATCCAAAGGCAATCAAGGTGAGTATTTCGCAAGACAGAGGAGCTACAATTAGTGTAGAATTTGTCCTCAGGTATGTCATATTTCTCAGTATTACTCTTAGTAACATGATTTTTCTCTATCTCTGATGAGAGGTTTGCCTTACAAAGCTCTTTGTTAACAAATATGAGCAAGTGTTTATGTATAGCCGAAGGAATAAAGGTCTTCTGTTCCAAAAGCAGCCTGATGTCTGTGGAAAATTGCCAGGCTTGCTGTGGAGAATTGATGAGGCTGATTGAACAGGAACATGAGCTGAGCCATTTGCTTATTTTGCACTTGGCTTCGTAGCTGAATGCTGTGTGGGGTGAGTGGAGCCCTCACAGCCCCATGTTGCCTCAGGGAAGCACAGAAGAGTACCCTGCCTTGGTATGGAGATGGTAACCTCACTCCCCCAGCCCATGCATTACAAGCCTGGCTGTAAATCTGGCCCTTTGAGGAGAAATGAGGTGCAGTTGTAACATGCTGGCAGGAGTAAAGACCATCAGGCTAAGGTCAGATTGCCTTTACTGCTGCCTCAGCTGGGTGGGGGAGGAAGTGTCATGGTTCTGTTCTGCTTTTGATCCATCCATAGGCCCACAAACTCAGCCTGATCGAAAGGCAACAAAACCCTGTCTTAACTGTTCAGCATGCTGTTATAAAAGCAGGCTTTGTAAAAGCACAAAATAACAACCAAGGATAAGGTAACATCGAGAACAAAAGTAACTCCAATTTTGCTTCCTGGGGGGTAGTAGGTGTGGGGTGGTTTGGGAGCTGAAATCTCCTCAGAATGCTCTACCTTGTCAGGCTACCTTTTCTTGTGTCGAGTTCTGCATGTTTTTTCAGGGATTCCTGCATTAAATTAGCAATAAGCACCCTCAGCCCCCAGAAGGCATGAGGCTGTACTAGAGGTCTGCACCCAGAGCAGACCACTTTGAGGATTTCAGGGCTCCCCCTCACTGTGTGACCTCTGTCTGTCTCATCCTTCCTCCTGGAAGCTGAACATGTCCAGCCAACTGCAGGGAAAGTGCCACCTTCCCTCCTCTCCGTGGGGTCCATTCTGCCAGTTGTGCAGGAGCTGTGGCTCCTCTGCTTCAGACTAGGTCAGCAGAAACTAACTGCATTATGCACATGGCCCTGTCATCTTTGAGAAAATTTCAATATAATAATGAAAAGTAAACACTTTTCATGGGACTGAAATATTCTGATTAAACAAAGTCTGTCATAGAAAAGCCATGATTCTCCACAAAACAACTGTGAAAAATTTTCACTGAGCCCTCAGTGGATCCACTAAGGAGGAATTCATGCATGATCCTAAAAATGTAGACCTGTGCAAGAATGGAGACTGCTATGTGGAAAAGATTTCTGTACAGACTACTTCAGTTAGCAAGAAGTATAGTTAAACTGGGGTAACTCCACATATATAATTCCTCTTATGCCACGATGAAATTTAATCTGATTTAGATTCAGTCACTCCCAAACCTACATAAGCTAATCTGGGGAAAAGACAGGCAAATCAGAATAAGAATGTTTACTTTGAGGATGAGGCCACTTTATTGAAGGGAAATCAAATCAGACCTTATCATACAGCAGGGAAATGTCTTTCTGTGGTCAAATTCATAGGCAGAGTCATGGCACAGATTTGCTTTCAGAGGAAACTAAATCAGATCTTTTGTTAGAGGCTGTGAGGTGCTCAGCATCCTGAATTCCCACAGATTTCCTTGATCAGAGCTTTGACAACAGAAACAAAATATGAGCATTTGTGTAAACCAGAACATTGCTTTCTGTGCTCTGAGAACAGTGTGTCATTGTTTCCTCTAGCTCTCTGTTTAGCAAGGCTCCCTATGAACCACTGTGAATTATTCATCAGGTCTGCAGCAGCACTGTGGATGCTGTTCACAGTCCTGGGATTGTATTACCTGTCTGAAACACACCCACCTCTCTCTGGCAAGACTTTTGAGAATATCCCATTCTTCAGTGGGAGGCTTGAACCAATCAAATGTGCTTTTATTTTAATGAATAGTTTATTCACCAAAAAAAAAAAATAGTATCAGCTAACTGATAAGTGTGAGTTTGACCTAAATTTACCAGGTAGCTTTGAACCTGTTTTCAAGTGAGGGAGAAAGAGAGAGCATGTTATTATTTCAGCATTTTGAAAAGATGTTTCAGTTCTTCAAGTCAGAGTTATACCAACAGTGGCTTATGGACATTGAGGTGGCAATTAACCAACACCATGAGAAAAGTCAGAAAGCTGACTCAGCTCTCTTTAATGGAGTTTGCAATGTCCCAGTATATAGTGCTGATATATCTGCTGTATGAACTCACATTTATTTATTACATATAGTTTCTTAAAAAGCCTAAGTGATATAGAAAAACCTTACATTTCATTCATATTATTTTGCATTCAAAATAGAAAACTTCTTAACATTGTCTTTGGAAGAAGACCAATAAATTTTAATGGGAACTAGAATCTAAGCTCCTTTTTACAGCTATACTTGTTTGAATGAGAATGTCTTCAGCCATCCCTTTAGATATTAAAGCGCTTTTCTCACAACACCGATTTCCAGCCTTACATCCTACACAGCTAAGACACCTAATTTTGGCCTCACAGGATGCTGCAGGCCTGCAACTGCTTCTGAAATGATCAGGGATTCAACCACAGGAAAGACTGAAACGTAATGAATATAACCAACTGCAAGCAGCCTTTTGTGGGTCGCTGTGCCCTTCAGCTTCAAACACGTACAAGAGCCACGCTAATTGGAGGGACACTGGGTGAACATTGAATCCAGTCTTCACACAGAATGGTAAAACTATTCCTTTAATGTGCATTCAGTCTTTTCTTTTAACAAGAACCTTTAATGCTCAAAGTGCCAAATGAATGAGAGAAAAAAAACACTTTAAGGCACTGTCCACTTAGAAACCACAAGCAGTAGAAGTGAGAAGAGAAAATTCTTTTACAGACTGATTCTGCTTCTTTTGAAATGAAGGAAAATTGTTCACAACTTCAAGTGCCTCTAAGTTTGCATGTTCACTAACATCAATGATCAGGTATTTTCAGATAAGCTTTGTGCAGCTTATATTATAAATACTGAAGAAGCAAAACCCCCTCTTTTTTAATTGAAGAGACATGCCCCCCTTCCAGGCAGACACTGAAGACATACAGATATTTCCACTGGGACTTCAACCCCTCACCTGTTCTAGGGCAAGTCTTACCACAGGCACAATTGTCTTTTCTGCAATAGCACTTGCACAGCCAGAGCCTGCCCATAACCTGAACACAAACCATGTGCACTCACATAACTCTCCAGTGCAACAACCCCAGTAATTGAAATTAGTCAATACCTAGATCCTCAACACAGATCATACAGCAAAGGTGTCACCACAGAGATAACAACAGGCTATGGTATATCCTCACCGTTCTCATCAATCACACAACATTGTCACTATGTTTATTCTTATCATGTGTTGTTTTTACTGTACATCAACCTTTCTTATTTGGTGTGCTCCTTGCATTTGCATACTGTTTTCAGAGTAGCTGTAGAACCATGGACAGAACCAAAATAATTAACCCAGGAATTAGCAACTCAAAAGAGACATGCACTGAAAAATGTCCTGTTCTGCTCAAATTGGTTAAGAACCACTCCTGAGAAACTCAGGTCTGGAAGGAGCTTTTCCTGAGATAAGCGTGGGATAATACACACTTGACCCCACAGCCACTATGTGAGAGATACATGAAGATGTATGATGTTTATGTAACAACTTCTGCATCTACAGATATGAAGGGGTTTTTTTTTGGATTTTTTGTTGTTGTTTGTTTGAACACAGTACCCAGGCTCAATTCACTTCTGATATTCTCTACCTCCTCCTGTCCAGCAGGGGGACCACGAATGGGGGCTGTGGTCAGTTCCTCACACTCCTTCCTCCTCTTGGGGAGGGCTCTTCACACACTTTCCGTCCTTCAGTGCAGTCCTTCAACCTGGGCTCCTCTCTCCACAGGTCCTGCCAGGAACCTGTTCCTCCATGGGCTTCCCATGGCGTCACAGCCTCCTTTGGGCATCCAGCTGCTCCAGCATAGGGTCCTCCATGGCCTGCAGGTGGACCTCTGCTTCCCTGTGGACTCCCATGGGCTGCAGGGGCACAGCTGCCTCTCCACAGGCTGCACCACAGGCTGCAGGGGAATCTCTGCTCTGGTGCCTGGAATACATCCTCCTCCTCCTTGTGCACTGACCTTGGCGTCTGCAGGGCTGTTTCTCTCACATTCTCACTCCTCTCTTTTGGTTACTGTTGTGCAGTATTTTTTACCCTTTCTTAAATATGTAATCACAGAAGTGCTACCAGTGTTGCTGATGAGCTCAGCCCTGGCCAGCAGCAGGTCCATTGTGGAGCTGACTGGAACCAGTTCTATCAGACACAGGGGGAGCTTCTGGCATCTTCTTATACATGTCACCCCTGTACTCCACCCCATACCCTAAACTTTGCCACACAAACCCAATACACTCCTTTAACTCAAGTTTCTCATTGCATTTTCTACAGCTTCCTAAACATTTTGCCCCCAGATGACCACTGGCAGATGACATCAACAGGCTGATTTAATAATAATAATAATAATAACAGTTTGTTGTGTCTTGCATGGAGAAGAGATCTGATATATAAACATGCTTGAAAAACAAAGGGATCTCTTCCAACATAGACACCTCATTCTGAGCTTGCGAAGTATTTAGAAAAGGAAAACTCGGAGACTTGTCCTTACCAATATATGAAAGGGTCCTTCAGAGGACAGTGTATTCCCTCACCAGACTGTGCACATCAACACCAGCAACTTTAGCATAGAGTTCAGGCACCACTGGCTCAGGCACCTGCAGTACTGTATGGCCATTGCTGGTCTTTGTAGCTGTTTTTAGGGAGCTGATCAGTTGTGCTGGAGAAGGTCGGTTATTTGCATTCCATTGCCAGCAGGACTTCATGATGCCATACCTGCAAGATGGAGTAGAGAAACACTGGGAATGAGAAACACCAACACAAATGTTTTACTACAATCAAGTCTCATATTTAAAATGTCAATGAACTCCTCTCTTCCTCCTTCATGTAAAGTTCTTTCAATGACCCTTAGAAATTTGCAGCCATATGGGGGCAAAGGCAAGCAGTCATTTGCCAGGATGTCAACTGTGACTATGGGAAAGGGGAAACAGTTTGTTTGGTATCCCTTGATTAACATTTGGTATCCTCTGAAAACAACATTATGAAAGAGAAAAATTCTGAATATTAAAAGAAATTATGTCTTCACACGGGAATGTGCCTTAGATCTTCCCTGTGGAAATACCACACTTTAGAGAAGAAAAACTACTCCAGAGTAGTTCCTGCACCTTGCAAGGAAGCAGTGGAGCAACAAGGGCACACTAGGAAACAGACACAAGTCCAATTTTCAAAAAAGGAAAGAAAGATTTCAGCCACCAAAGTTTCATGCAGCACAGTCCAGTGAGAAGATACAGCAGACATGAGAACAAGTCTCCTCAACTAACAGGTTACTCCTATGGTCTAGACTTAGAGATCTTACATGAGATCTAATTTTCTATGCCTCACTTCCATTTAGCTCTGCAGATCTGATGTTAAATTGTCTGTTAAATTGTCTATCAAGCAAGGGGCTTACATGGCTTGCTGGCAGCTTGAGGGCTGCTTCATAATGTTCTGTCTCTGCAGGTATGATAAGATGTCAGGAGCTGGCACATCAGGATATGGTGGAGCACCTGGAAGAGCAGAAAGAATAACAGTAGAACAGCTATATGGCAATGGTTGCAGACAGCAACTTCTGTGCAAGACTGCTTTCCTTCCCTAACAAAATCCAATTTTTTCACACTGAGAGTCTAAAAGGAATTGTCAATACTTTGCAAGCTGGAAAAAAACAGGGCGCTTATTTGAACGGCCCAACTCTGAAATTTGAGATTTTGGGTCTTGTTAATTTGTTGCTTCCTTACATATTCTTTTATTATCATTAAATCTTCTTACCTAAAGTAATCATTTCATACAGTAGAATTCCAAAAGACCATCTGCAAGAGAAGTAAACAAATCAATGTCATTTTTATTCTAGCTAACTAGCTAGCTTAGAAACATAAAAACAACTAGGCATGACCTGCAGATATGAGAAGGTATGAGCTACGAAGTGGAGCATTATGCTGAAACTAGATATGCCTTCCTGTGTACTCTGGGATATGAATGCTACATAAAGGAGTGAAAGAGGCAGCTCTGATAGACAGGTGAACGTCTAGTCCAAAACCTGAATCATACATGTCTGCCTTGATGCCAGGGGGTTTCTTCATGAGCCTCTCTGGTGCCTGCCACTTGACTGGCACCGTCCGTGTGACTGAGCTGGCACCATATGTCTGAGCTTCATAGGCCAGGCCCAAACCACTGAGCTTAGCAGTGAAGTTGTGATGAAGAAGGACATTCCTGGCAGCAATGTCACCATGGAACAACTTCTTTTCTTCAAGGTAAGCCTGGAAAATTGGAAAAGAGAGAGAACATGATAATTTTAAAAGTTCTTCAAGGTAAGCCTGGAAAATTGGAGAAGAAAGAGAACATGATCATTTTAAAACGAAATTTAATTGATATAAATTTTCACTTAGTTCATGCCTGTCTTCCACACTGTGGGATATGCTCACCAGCACAATGCAAGCATATTTGGCTCTGTTTTAACAGCTACACATTCTCAGTGCTTAGGCCAAGAAGACTTAGGTCACCATGCAGACTTGTGTTGCAACCAAGCAAGAAGGAAAAAATTGCAGCAGTTGTGAGCAGACTTACCAGAGCTGCTGCAACTTGCTGTCCAACTTCATATACTTGCCTCTCGGTGAGGTCATAGGGAATATCATGCGCATCCATTATGTCCTAGAGACAAAATAGCAGGCCTTCCTTCAAACAAATATCATAGTAGTAGGATAGTGGGGAATGTTTCCTTCCCATCTAATAAAATGAGTTGTATCTAATCTTATGCTCCCCCAGGTAATTTCATAACTTCTCACAAACTGACTGAAATGTAAGAGGACATGGATGGGTGATGTTGATGGGTGGATGGTGTCTTGAATAAGACAAGTACACTAGAAACAACTGGTGAGTAAATTGAAGGGTAGAGAAGAAATTCATAGGTTAGACAGAAATTGTCAGGATGACAGTGGAGAATGACAATCCATATGGATGAATGTAAGATATGTTATAAATTAGAATGATGAGCAGAAAAGCACATTCATAACATATGAATGGTTACCTGGTAGTCCATCTCTCTTATTACCCCACCTGTAAGAGTAACCCTAGTGCATGTCCAGGTGAAAGAAAGAGAATAAGGTAAGGACACAAGATTCTTTCTGTGCCATTTTACAGCCCCCAACTATGTTCAATTTCAGGACATCCTGAGATGGTTATGGTTTTAACATGTTCAGTAACCTTTGATAGGTTATCTTCCATGAATGTATCCAAACTTGTCTTGAACTCAAGAGAAGTTTCAGTATCCATCCACAGCAGTTTGTGGCAAGGAATTTCATTAGACAACTCCCTACTTCAAGACAAACCACCTCCATTTGTTTGTTTTCAACATGACACTTACTACCTTTCTTTTCTACCACCTCAACCTTCTGCAGAACAAGACAGAAAGCAATCTGAATGTATTTAGTGTTTCAGATGTAGGAGAATGATGGATTTACATAGTAACCTGGCAGAGTTTTGTTTCCATGTCTTTCTTAACAATGCCTAACATTTGGTTTCTTTTTTAGCATGAGCTAACAATTTCAATGGACTGCATATTTTCATACTATCAGATTTTACTCCTCATCAGCAATGGTCAGATATGAAACCACTGTTTACATCATTCACATCATATGTGAAACTAAGATTGCTTTCTACCTGTGCATTATTTAATTTTTAACTATGCTGAATGTCCTCTGTTCTTTTAATCTTTTTAATCTATGTCAGCTTCTCCAAACTATGTAATATCAATTGAGATATCCACTAATTCTATTCAAGTTTAGACTCGTGTAGAACTTCTGGGTGATGGACTGATACAGAGGAATGCATGGAGAGATGAAAAGAATCATTTATGTCTTACAGAGTATGACCTATGGATAGATATGTACCTAAGGAATTTAAGAAGCTATTCTGTCATCACTTCTTTCCACTCACCTTCCGACATGTCCATAGAAATGTCAACAAGTCACCAAGAGACACATCTTCCACAATCATATAAAGTGGCATCTGGTCTACACAGCATCCAACCAATTCAACAAGGTTCTCATGATGGCCAAGATTCTGATGGAATTTAATCCTTCCCAGGAAGTCCTTTACTTCCTGGGGACTAGCCAGGTCTGAAAGAACAAAAACAAACAAACAAGCAAATGAAAAACCACAACAAACAAACAAAACCCACAAAAAACCCAAACAAAAACAGAACCAACCAAACAAAAAAACCCTCAACAAATGGAAGCAGCAAAGAACAGGGTGAGTAGCTTAAAATCAACACAGTCTGCAATTTTTAATCCTACCAAGACAGTCCTACAAAAACACCACTCTAACTAGCTAACATGATGCTGAACATAGCTTGCTCTTGCCCAGTAATGACAGCAAAGTTCTGCTTAGTATCATGTCTGTGATACAGAAATCTATACCAAAGTGGATGCTGACCATGCACCTTACCTTGCAAGGCTTTCAATACTACAGTCTTAGTCTTCCCAGGGATCCCAGTTTCCAGTTGTGCTCTGTAGATCCTCCCATAGCTGCTGTGTTTTATCAGCTGCAAGGTGCCTGGTAGGAGTTTCTGTCGTGGTATCTGCAGTTCTTTAAGAGTCAAGGATGCAGAACTTAGCAGGCTCTCCACAGATGTGTCACTCAGCTGGA
>NW_008684417.1:0-14622 GCF_000695815.1 Acanthisitta chloris | reverse complement strand
TGCATAAAAACAGACAGATGAACTCTTGCAACAGGTGGCAATGCTCAGCCTTCTATCCTCTTTAATTTTCACTCCATAGTGTTTGGAAATCAGGACAAAGTAAGGAACTGTTATTGTACCTTACTTATCTTGGTCCTTGAAAAGGAGAAGGAATTTATCTCCCACTCTATTTGATGAAAAGGCAGAATCAGTCTGGAAATTTCTCCTGTATTTAACTATGCAAACTTTCTAAATAAGACGCATTTGTACTTCATTCCCATGTGCTCAAGCAATGACCATTTCCTTTTATTACCAACTATTAGCTGCTATGAAAGTGACATGCACAGGCTGTTCCCACAAAGGCCTTATCTTTGGCCTCAATTATTTCCCTTAATATAGGCTCTACAAGACCAAAATCAGTTCAGAACCATATTTTCATTTCCACACAGCAACATGGGTTTGCAGTACCAACAAAGCTCTCCCTACAAGACCAAAATCAGTTCAGAACCAGATTTTCATTTCCACACAGCAACCTGGGTTTGCAATACCAACAAAGCTCTCTCTTCCCCCTCACCAGTCCCTGTTCTACTTTATGCCTCCATAGGCAGTGGGAGACAGCAGCTTGAAATTAAATTCCTTAAATTATGGTATAGAAAATGGATTACCTAGGTGTGATATATACCAAAATTACTGTCATTCATAATTACCCCAGTAAAATTTTCCTTTGCAGTAGCCTCTAGAAGGCTGTTAGATAAATACACTTCGTAGTTCTCATGATGTTACCACAGTATGTTAAACAGCCTATATGGTATGTTGCTTTATATTTTCTCAGACCCATCTATACTACAGATTTCACTACTACTGCTGCAAGTGGAGTAAGTCAGGGTTCCCAGTTTTTCTAAAGTTCGCTGGATTGAATACCACTCAGGATCTTCATAAGTGGTATTGCCTAACAGCTCAAGCAATGGGGAAATGGGATTGACTTTTTACCACTGAAACCAACACTCCTTCCTCTGGTTGAAAACCACTCTCTTACCTTGGGTTCCAGCTGCTGCTGATCGCTCCTGCTTTGCTCGCAAGCCTCGACAGTGGAGCCAAAGGATCACAGTTAGCACAATGACAAAAAAACCCACAAGGAGAACTGGGACAACAATCACTTCAGTTTGATGTTCACGCACAACTAGCAGCAGAGAAAGAAAATAGGAAAGCAAGGAATAAGCAGCACTGTCTGATGCACATTGGTTCTGATTAACAGAATAAAGCAGTAACAATCCATTTCAGTAACTTTCAACCCCAAAAGCATGTGTTCTATCCTCTGCACCTCAGAACAGCATCTGAGCACTGTTAGTGCTGTCACCCTGTTTTTCAAAGACGCTGAGTACCTAAATTGCATGAAATCACTGGGACTCCCATACCTAAGGTCACTTATTTAGGTGTCTTAATATGGAGGTTAGGAATTGCAGTCATTTGCAAGTACCATCCATCAGTGAAACAGAACCAGCACTGGTAGAGGGATAGCAGGGAGGTGGGAAAGGCTGGATATTGCTATGCCATCACAAATACATGTGCAATTACAGCTTCAGATCCTTCCATTAAAATTATACAGAGCATTGTAAAGAAAACAGGGTGTGGCCACCTGTTTTGCAATTTGACTGGAAGACATTGCAATTAACAAGGCTCATGAAGGTAAGTATCTGTGCTATGTGCCTGTATTTGGAGGTGATGCTATTTTTGCATAGGCCAAGACCATGTTTCAGTTCCCAAAGATGACAGAAAGTCATGAAATCAAAATCTCACAAAAATGGTCCTTTGGGAAGCAGCAGGGAATTTTTAATGACTACCATATGTCTCATTCAAAACAGAGATTCTCTAAAATGGTTAAAATTATGAGAGATAAATCCTGACAAAAAGGCTGCATCCCTGAAAAAGTTTCTCCCCTAAGACACAATGCAGGCAAAGCTCAATCAAATCTTTCTGTGTGGCCTGGGATGCAGGTGGAGGTGAGTAAAGGGCTTAGTCTACTTTTTGGTAAAGCTGGATTTCCTGCTCAGCATGTGAAAGCTTATTACTTACAGGAATCTGTGAATCTTACCACATAGCTTGTCATTGCTGTTGCACTCCAGTAGCATACGTGTGAACCTTTTCACATCTCCTGCCATGATCAATGACAAGTAGGTAGGTCTCCAACTTCTGGCTTCTGCACAGACACAAAGAATTTTTAGAAAGGATGATAATGAAGCAAGAAGTAAACTGAATATGGAGCTTTCTATCCCTTACCAGCAGTGGTTGCATGAAAAAGCAGCACTGGGACTTGGAGGCTTAGAGAATGATACAGGATATCAAGTCTCAAATCCTATGAATGGTAGCCTGCACACTCAGTGACAACTTACAATTAAGCTTGTTCTACAGTGCTCCACAACCAAATGAGTACCCCTAGGCCTAAAGGCTGGGATATGCACAAAATTTCAGTTATGAACTTACTGATATTTAACAAATACCTAAAACACTTCTAGGTAACACACATTTTAGATGCCATAATGGCTCAGCCTTTTATCTTCTGGTCCATCACAAACAAACAGATCAGTACAAAATATCTGTTATTCTTGACTACAGTCCCTGCCACAACTCATACATTGCTCCACAAAGACAGGGAGAAAAATGGTCTTGTCACTAGGGCTCTCTGGTACTGACCTCTTAGCACCGCCAGCTCTGTAACTGTTCTGAAGCACAACATCTGGAGCTCTTTTGCATTTTTAGTTGAAAATCCAGAGCCTGTGCAAGCATGCACCTTTACAGCTGTAATTTCAGCTATCACTAACCCCTTACCATGTGCAATCATACACCTACAAAACCTGATTGTGTGTGTTTGTCATGTGTACAACCCTGTTCAGACTGGACTTCATTCACCAGTGTATGCCCATGTCTTTGGGCTGCACCAGGACTGCAGATGAACTGCAGGCCTCCCAAAACACACTTCCAGTGTGCCCATCTCTGATGTAGAATTTCAGCTGTTCTGCTTTACAGGGGGAGATTGCCCCTGTAGAAATGTGTGTTTCAGCTCAAATTGGTCCATGCAGTTTGATTTATTGTCTGGAGAACACAGAAGCATTTTAAGTGAGGTTACACTAAGTGTACTATCTTTACTGAGGACTCAAGTCATAAGATAGGAATAGGCTCTGTGTTGCTGCATGGATTTCATAATCAGAGAGCCTGGAACACTATTTCTAAATTGCAAAAATCAATGTAGTCAATAATGATAACTGACAGAAAGGCAAGGCATGTACATTCAGTCACTGCTTCTTACAAACATTGCCAAAAATTAAAGACTTAACAGCTTCACAAACAGTATCACCTAGAACATGTCATAGACATTGTGACTTTTATCCTGTATAAGTACTTACTTTATTTTCAGCTACGAGTTTCAGGCAATTAACCTCAGTAGAAAATGTTAATAATAATATATGGCATTGGTTTTATGGAATTTGGTGGTGGATCAATTTAAAAGCTTGTTCTCAGGCTTAAAATCATCAAGTGAAATTATGCTTTATCAGTCTGTTTCTTTTTTTCCATTTAATTTGATTCTTAACATACTAGTAAATTCACCTAGTTTCAAGGTGTGGCTACAACATGAATCCAGTCAAAGGAGCAAGAACACCAAGCTTTTCAGGTACACCCTGAAAGAAAGAACACTGAGTCAGCCTACCTCAGCTATAACACACAGAGTTACACACAAGTACACAGGAGCAATCCAAGCTTCTTTCATTCTCTGCTACACACACATGAGAAAGACGTATGAACAGACCCAATGGCATCATGGAGAAATCGACTTTAGGACCATTAGCCAGCAATCACGTTGTATAATCTGGGTCATAAACAGTCCAAACTCCATTTAGCATGTGCTAATGGTTATCGTGGGCTTTGATTTGTACAGATGGTCACCAGAAATGCACACTTACATTTAAATGAAACACATGCACAGGCATCTATAAGCACATTTCTTTGTGCTGACAAAGAAACATGCTCATCCTGTGCCAAAGATCCATGGAAAAAGCTTTGATACAGCAACGATGTCTATGCTGGTCTTCTGTCTGTAATAAAGATTCCTGCCCACTCTCTTATGCCAATGAGTGGCACCCATGTTTTCTGTCCATACTCAGGGCAGAGCTGTGGGATCCAGAAATGAAACGCTGGCATTTATTTGCACTAACACTCCCATGTGTTGCTGTTTCTTGTGGAGCCGCACGGGTGTTATCACTGGAAAAAAGTTAGATTACAAAAGTCCATTTGCACTCCATGCATCTAATCCTCTCGCAAAATTCAGGAAGCAGGAAAAAAAGTTGTACTCAATAATGTAAATCTGAAGTGCCTTTCAGCGCTACTTCCAAGACCAAAGGAATTCTCTTATTTAGGCTCCTTCTGATGCTTACTTTGTCTACCAATAACATTATTGCAGTTCTTACATTCCTACCCTCACAACAACAAAGGTAACTCAGAAATCCACAGAACTCATGTTACACATTTAATATTTTTTGCAGTGTACCAGTAAGGGACACATAAAAGTTATGTGGAACTAACATCTCCAATGTACAAGTGCATACTGAGCACATAACAGGAAACACATTGACAATACTCAACTACTTATTTTGTCATATGAAGAATGTTCTCCAGTACCAAGCCAGGACAAAGGGGACAAAACCACCTTAAAAGGTTCAAAACCTATACCTCACTGACATTCTGATTTTCCTTTTCTATATGTTACATTGTACCAAGATCAGTGCTGCCTAGATCATGAGCACAGGAGAACATACACTGTGTCACTTCAATTCAGAATTTGCATTAAAGAGTTTCTGCACTTGCAAGTAAATGTCATCTTAGTTATTCCAATGGTTTTTAAAATACTCTTTTACGTACACTGAATTCCACTCACTGGAATAGAATTATGGAATCATTAAGGTTGGAAAAGACCTTTAAGAACATCAAACTCAATGGTTAACCCAGCACCACCCCATGTTCACCACTAAACCATTCCTCAAGTGCCACATCCACATTTTTTTTAACGCTTTCAAGGAAGATGACTCCACCAGCTTCACTGGGCACCCTCTTCCAGTGCTTGACCATCCTCAGTGAAGAAATTTTTCCTAATCTAAACCAAACCTCCCCTGGCACAACTTAGGGCCATTTTGTGTCATCCTGCCACTCGTTGCCTGGGAGCAGAGACCAACCCCCACCTTGCTACAACCTCCTGTCAGGGAGTTGTAGAGAGAAATAAGGTCCCTCCTCAGCCTCCTTTTCTCCAGGCTTAAACACCCCCAGGTCCCTCAGCCACTCCTCACCAGACTCGTGTTCCAGACCCTTCCCCAGCTCTGTTGTCCTTCTCTGGACACACTCCAGCACCCCAGTGATCTTACAGTGAGGGGCCCAGAACTGAGCACAGTACTTGAGGTGCACCACCAGGGCCGTGTACGGATGGACAATCACTTCCCTAGTCCTGGTGGTCACTCTGTTTCTGATAGTGGCCAGAATGCTATTGGCCTTCTTGCCCATCTGGACACACAGTGGCTCATGTTTAGCCACCGTCAACCAGCACCCCCATGTCCTTTTCCACCAGGACACATTCCAGACACTCTGCCCCCAGCCTGTACTGCTGCAGGGATTTGTCATGACTCAAATGCAGGACCTTGTTGACCTCATACTACTCACCTCAGCCCATCAATCCAGCCTGTCCAGAACCCTCTGTAGAGCCTCCAGCAGACCAACCTGAACCCAGAGCCCCATGTCCAAGCTAAATATACAGTGAATATCATAGAAACAGCTGCTCTTAGACAATGGAAAATACAAGAAAGAACCTTAGCAAAAGTTAAACTACAGTCAACAGCATATGCCAACAGCTACTAGCAGATTACCTGGTGAACTGTCCGTGGCACAGCAGTTCCACAGCCTGGCAACAGTGACAGGCTAATTAGCCCCTGTATCTGCCCAACACTCACACTGCTCCTCGGCACACACCTGCCAACAGGATGAACACTGGAGAAAACGTGGTGTTTTGTTTTCAGCCACATTTGTTTGCCAAGCTGTTCTGCTGCTCTGGCAATTGAGACAAAGCACAGAGGGCAACACAGGGACAGGAGTGAGCAGCTAAAAGATGGTAGTTGTGGGGACTGCTTAAACCAGTTCAGGAAGCCCAAATAATGAATGTGAATACAGCTGAGTTGAATTAAGTGCTCACCAATGCCAAAAGGAGGTATTATCTGCTTTCTTCTCACTCCTTATTTTGCTTCCAGCCATGTAATTGATCACACAGTAAACTGATTCAAACCACTAACCCAGCAGGAAAAACTCACTGTTCCTTTGCCATGGTGATTTCCTGCCATTTTAGTGATCAGTATTGTGAATGGCATTAGTCGGCAGGGAATGGCTAATTGATCCAAAGCTGCATTGTGAAACCATTCCCTGTGTCAGCACAGATCCACAGGCCCTGTGTGCCAGCATAAGCCTTACTATGATTTTTCCAGTCTCCTGTGCTAGCAGAAGCATTCACATGGCAGTGTGGTAAACTGGATTAGGAAGGTGATCTGCTCTAAAATAATCAATACTCTCTCACATTTTATGGCCTTAAAGTTCTCATCAGGCTCAATTTATGCTATTTAAAGTGCTAGGACTAAGAGTCAAGAAGCCTGAGTGACAAATGTTGTGGTGAACACTGAAAAGAAAGAGAAATATCAAGTCTTACATGTCCATGGAATATATGGGAAGAGACAGCTGGAATACTGCACAGACAGTAACTGCCAGCTTCTTGTTCCTGCTATGTTCAGGAAAGCAAGTTGTACATGTTCACAGTAAATAGACTGTTTTGCCACTGAATATGTCTGACTTGTGAACTAACATTAGTTCTCATCATCAGTGCCAATGTGTAAATCCTTGACTAATGATTAGCTATTCCATCGAAAGAAACAGCTGGTTAATTTAATATAACAAAACTAAAGGCTAAGATTCATTTGGACCTTCATTAGACCCTTCAAAATGTGCTATGAGCTGATATGGAAATCATGGATTTATTTGCCCAGACTTCCTGTCTTGCATTAACTGCACATCACTTTATCATAAAAACATATGTTTTTCTTGCACTAATTGTGAGGACCAACTGTAATATGACTACAGGCACATGAAGAACAGCTGAGTAATTTCCCACTCCAGCATACTGCCCGACTGATAAAAGACAAAAAACTCCTTTAACCATGCTGCCTTCTATTTACTTTCTTGCAGTGGCAGACCCTTACCCTCAAGTGTTTCCAGTCACTGTTCCTCTACTGCTTTTATTACTTTCCTTCTTTTATATGACCTTTGAACATGGCCACCAGTCAAGGCTTAGGCCACAGGCACAGAGTCCTGGCTGTGCAGCTGAAAGGGAGAGAAGAAACCAGGGAATTGCAGGAACCAAACCAGCAGTGAAACTGCCACGTGTGGGCTCAGGACAGCCAAGCAGTTGTGGGCATTGCATGTGAGAGAAGAGGAAGAAGAAAAGCACCATGGAAAAGCAAACAGTAAAACAGATTTTTTTTCCCCTGCCATATCCACCATTTACTAAAAGCAGCATCCAAAACAAATAAAAAACAAGTCTGACAGGTTTCAGGCCCAACAACTTCATGCCATAAGAACCTATTTCTACAAAAAGCTATGCATTTGTTCGACTACATATTCTGTCTCTTCTGCCTTCAGAAGACCTTTGTGACTAATTCCAACAGCCTGGCAGATCATGGCATCTTTGCAAAGTTTCCCTGGCCCATTGAGTCATCTCATCTCTCACTGTAAGGCACCTGGGGGTAACCAAGTAGCATCTTCAGCTGTGTAGAACGGGAAATTCTAACCAATCAACCCAGACTATAACATACCAGAGTCACTTCTGTCCCTGGGAACAAGGATTACAAATAATATCCTGTGGCTTGCTGTACTGGCTGTAACAATGTCTCAGCTACAAAGATTTAGCAGTATAACTCACTTTTGAAAGAGCTGGTAGTTGTAACACCCTGTAAGAAAACAAAGAGTTTCAAAAAATCATGTACAGTGACTCAAGATTTTCTCTTGGTTCAAAATTAGAAACAGTACTTGAACATCAAACCTAGGCTACTGCTAATGAGGCATATTAAGGAAGTGAGACAAAATTAGGCTGACCATTTCTGAAGAGCTAGACCATGGAGAAAACACCAAATAATGAGGTCCATGCTGCTATTTGAGCAGGTGAATTACTTAGAGCAAACTTGGCTCCTTTTCAGTTCAGCTGAAAGAACAGACAAAGTCAGCAGGCACTACTGCATTGAGAAATAATCAGGAGGACTCTGTGCTGCTGTGCCTTTATGCTGAAAAGGTCAGCCCAAACTGGCACCCTATCAGTAGAGATATGCAAGTTCTTATGGTGCCAAGTTTTGCTTAAACTCAGATCATCTCTCAAAAATTAATTTATTTGTGCAGCATGAGGAGGTCTAACTACAGAAGTGCAAAATGATACAGAACCTGAATGGTGATTAAGACAAGAACATTTTTTCCTAATGCAGACACAGCCTACTATAGTTTCTGAAAAATTAACATCTATCTTGATCACACTCCCCTTGAATTAAGGCCATGAAAAGTAATTCCTCACAGGTAATCAGCAAAATAGGTTAAAATAATTTTTTTAAAAAGTGAGGAATACATTAACCTGAAGTTCTTAGTGAGCAGGCTGTTTGGAATAAGAAAAGTCCAGAGGCCAAACTCGAAACTGCATAGTCTTACCTATGACTCCTTTCTGTGCAGTCAGAATCATACATTACTTTTGAAATTGTCTCCTTACTGACTGAGCTGTGATTTTGCTGGTAGCCTGTATCAAACCCTAGCACAAACTCAATACAGACACTCTGAAAAACTTCAAAAGCTGTCACAGAACATTAGAAGAATGAAAGATTTTTTTGCAAAGGACTATGCATACATGTAGCTCCTGTTGTAAAAAAACCCACTGTATGATAAAAGTACTGCATGATATCACATTGCTGCTTAATGGCTTAAGAAATGGAACATGAATCTGCTTTCATAAAGTCCCAGCCACCTTTAGCTTCACAATTTGCAAGTTTTAGATGTTTCTTGGTGGATTTAACACTGATTTTGTTTGTAATTTAGTCTGTAGCTCATGTACACACCCAGGCAGAGATACATGCAAACAGGTAAACATAGAAAAATCTAGGTATCTGCACCACTTGGGACTAGAGTTCACTGTCTTATGATCAAGCAACAGCAATGGAAGTAAAATGCTAATTAGTTAAGAATCCAGCCCTAGGCATGTATTCCTTAACCAAACACTGAGCATATTTGTACACACATGCATAGCATCACCCTGCACTGGTTCAGTGAACTGAGACTAATTTTATATGAAACTTAATTACTTTGTTAATTTCTTCCCGTTTAAAAAGTGCCTATCGGTTTTTTCATTCCAATCAACCTGTGTGCAGAGGACACATCTCTTATTTTTTCCTCAAACTCAAATACCATTATGATAACAGAAACTTATTACAATAAGTAACTTCAATGCAAGCAGCAAGCACACGCACAGATGTATATACACCTATGTACACAGACATACAGACTTTATGGTACAGCTTTATCCCAGTTCAGCTCACATTTATGTGAATAAAAGTCTTTTCAAAAAATAAATATTCATTATCTGATTTTCTAGAAGTGTTTTCTCTCACTTACCTGAATTGCACCACTCCTCTTGCCCTGTGGTAGTCTTTTCCTGCTGCCAGTTCGTCTGAGGCCACTCCTAATAGCACTGATGATTACCTTGGTGTGGTTGTAATTCTCGTAACTAAGTTCCTCCTCACTGACTTTTCCACCCCAGGCCCGCCCACCTTCAATTCTTTACTTCTCAATGTCTTCTCAGCTGTCTCCCCAGAGATGTCCAACACACACAGCTGACAGGTAGGTGCACACTTGCAAAACGAGTCTGCCTGGCTTCACACACCATCTGCTCGGGCACTGGTTCCAGAGACAGGCAAAGAGAAGAGTTCTCAGGCAGGGACCTGGAGTGTCATTTGAAGGCAGACAAATACAGATCAAGAGGGACAGGCTACTGTAATAAACAGACACCACACACTGCTGCTTACAGGTTCACATTTAGAAAAAACGGGTTCTTGGATCAGAAAATCCATACAAATGCTAGATGCTGAATAAAAGCATGCTATCAGGAACACAATCTGCAAATGAATAAAGAGGTAAAATAATAATTTTGAAACATGCTACAACAGACAGTAGGAACACAGGGTTTTTTTCACACTCTGCCTTGCTCGTTAGTATCCCTCCTGCTCAGGCTGTCCATGCATTCTGCCACCATTTTCCAGCCCTGCCATCAGCAGAGAGAGACCATCAGAGAGACCTGTCCTTTCCTCACACCATCTGGAGCTCCCCACCCAGACCAGGCAATATTCTTGAACCTGCCCTGTCACCATTTCCTGACATGATGCCATTGGGGTCACCACTGTGCTCTGCTGGTGCTCTCAATACTTAGCAGCTGTGAGGCATAACCTTCATTGCACCTCAGCATTTCAGTCCTCAGAAGGAGACTTTCTTCCCATGTATGCAAGTCCCAGCTGCTGGCTGCCCTCCCCTATCGCTGATGAATCTTGTGTTAAGAGTTTCAGATTCCTGAGTCCTGGTTATGTGAGTCTGTACAAGACAATTTGCTTACCTGCTTCATACAAGTGAGGCGGTTGTATTACAAGACGAAGCAACATGAGACCCTACTGTTGAGAGACAAACTTAATTTCACAGTCAACAACACGATGCAGGTGGCCTTAGGAAGATGTAGAAGATGATATCTCTGCCAACTGTTCTAACAAAACTCACCTATTCCTGTTAACATTTTGGTGCTGCATATAATTATGTTGTTGTGGGAAAATTCAGCCTGTGGCAGAGCTAATAGCTTTAGATACTGAAAGACAATATCCATATGAGAGCCTGCATATCAATATATTTGTACACCAGTCCATCCTAAATTTTTCTCAGGCGTTATTCTTCCAGCTGACATTACTACCCATGTGTGCAAAATGGTGAAAACTAGGAGTGGCTTCTTCACTACTTGATCTCCCTACAGTGACTGGCAGAAGTGGGCAAAACTGTATTAGTGAAATAGCCCTATGATGTGAACTTTCATCCTCTGAGAAACTAGAAGACACTGAAAATTTTCTTGAGTTAGAAAGATCACTACAGCTGCAGAGTGTAGGTTTAGACTCTGGTTTCAGCTTTCCACTCATTCTGGTACTAACTTGTATTGACTCCCCACAGTATTTCTCCATGAGGGAGCAGAGGATCTGTCTTATACCTCATTCTCCATTAAAAAGTGGCTAAAATGCGAAGGCCAGTTGTTCAATTAAATGAGTTGTTTACTGAAATGAGTTGTGTTCCACAGGCACCTTCCCCAAGGGCACCTGGGAAAACCTATTCAGATCCTATTTAAAAATATGAGAATTGAAAACCTTCCTTCCTTCAGTTTCTGCACTTCCCTACTGTGGAAGGGAGTGTGAAAGGCAAAGGGTTAATATTCAAGGTAAGCATATGCAAAAGTTGCAACCATTGCTGCTTTTAATTTCCCCCACTTATCTCTCTGTTGTGTTCCCAGTCTGGTTAGATAAGATATGTTAATGGTTCAGAGTTCAAGCCTCAGACTGTATAATCTTCCTCACTCATCCCAAGCCTCTCTCCCTGTACAGTTAAGTGGCAGCATCATTTATTGTCCTGTGAAAAAGAAACTTTTCCTGCTATGTCTTGTCTTGTGCACACATCCACAAAGAAAACACTGCCTGTTTAACTGCCTCTGTCCTTCTCCCTATTTCTTCCTTAGGCAATTATAACTAAGCACACTGAAAGGCAGTAGACTGATTGTCTGATTAATATATCCATCCCCTTGATCTCCAAAACAGCTGTAGCACACCTAGAAACCATCCAAACCACACATAGCCACTGCACTGCAGCCTCAAGATGGGGTTCTGGGACTAAGCAGCAACTCAGCCACAAACAATTCAGCCTTTGTTCTGTGTGCTGGGATGGTCAACACAGGTGTTAATTTTGCAGTTCAACTTCCAGAACTAAACGTACTCCAAGTAACTGCTGCTGGATCAGAAAAAGCAAACTTCAGATGGAAGGATCCCATTCTTAAAGGTCATTGTGGTGTTCACTTTTGCTTCAGTAATTTAGCAGCTGTGAGGTCTCTCACATTCTAATGTAAGACTTCAAATTGTGGCTTATAGCCAAGGGGACAGAATTATGTGAAAAGAAATAAAGAAAAAAAAAGCTTCTCCTTATAAAACTGAAATGACTGAATGATAATGGGTCAACCTCCTTCAGCCAGTTGAAGGTCCTGTAATTTGCTAGCACTTCCTCTGTTCAGGGTTAGGCACATCTAATAATAGTATTTTTCCACCGCTTTACTGCCAAATTAGACCTGATGATTCTCAACTCTTTTCACAAATCTAAATGGAAATTTCATTTGCATAGTTTCATGCAGTCACTGACCTGGTCAGCCCTCCCTTCTCAAACAAGATGTTCAAGAAAGATCCTGAAGGTTCGTTAGATGCTGTAACTAGGCTACAGTCCAGTTTTCCCTTGGTTTCTTCGGCAGATTTTCCAGGCCCAGAAGCTGGGATTCATTCAACATAGCTGCCCTAGGTTCTCTATATAAGTTAATACAATAGCATAAGAACTTCTGTAAAGTAATTCAAGTACTAAAATCCTCTCTCCCTACACTGTAGTCACAGGTACAAAGGATAGTCTAGCTCCTGATTTACATGTCTTGGTCAAATGTCAGAAGTTAGATGCCATGCATTTGGGGTAAATTCTGTTCTCCCTCTTCTTCAATGAAACAACTTCCCTCAGCAGGAGTTCTTGGAGCTCCCAAAATCAGTACTTACCTGCAGCATAATTAAGCAGCTTGGCCCCAGCCTCTCCCAAAACTCTAGGGCTGATGGACAAACTGTTAGACCTGTAAGTTAGGTGCAGCATGTATCAAATGCATCCAGTTCTGCTCTGTGCCAAGTGCCTTTGTCCTGAGCAACCAACATCCTGACCATAATGTGTCTATATATTCTTCTGTTGCTTTTACTGTTTCTCTTTTGGTCTCTTACGTTCTTTTTATTAAATACAAAAATTTTCCTTTTAGACTCCTGCTCTTTTCCACCACGTTTTTAGACAGTTCACATTTTTCAGTGAGAATCCAACAGCTTCTCTTGGCAAAACCTAGAAGTTGGTGAACTCTAATGAGTAAACCCCCAGCTTCAGGATGGAATAAATTGCAGCGTTTCACACATAAAGAAGCAGAGGAATCAGCTGTCCCCTGGAAAGGATGCCCACAGGGATCTCAGAAGAGCTAGAAAGAACTTATCACCAACAGCTGTAACACTCTTACATAAAAATGCATTTAAGAGCTATTCCATCTAGTAACATAATCTTTACACCTGCAATTCACCCTCTAACACATTGCTATGTCCTAATTATAGCAGAGAAGAACTGCAAATAAAGCAAGACATGGTGAAACAAACATACTCCTGTCTGCCAGTGCCACATTTATTATTCTGCAGTAGCAAGATGTTTGCTAAGTTTTTGGAATTACATACATAAACACACACTATTTGCTGCCCAAGTTTTCATAAAGCAGCACCACTAGATCAAAAAAAAGTGTCCTAACCACATATACACACCTGTACAGCAGGGAAGCAGCATCTGGGAGACACCTTACAGGCACAGAAGTTAGGAAATGGGGTTACCTAAGAAATGACTGTGCCACCTCAAAGACATGGTCCATCAGCCTATAACTATGCCTCAGACAGTTACAGTGAGTGTCTGAGGAAATGAAAGACTGGAACAACATAACATGGATTTTACTCAACTGCTTTTTACTCCTGCAAAACTCTAGCAACACAATTCTATATAAACAAATTATACAGCATTCATGTAACTTGGGTGAATAAACACTTAATTTTAAAGATGGATTACCACCTTCAAACCAGCTACTCAACTGGCAGTGAAATGAGTGGGGATTGCAAGAGATGAGCAAGTTTGCAGCATTAAAAACAGGACTAAGTTTGTGTTTGTATGGATGAAAAAGGAGAACAAAAGACAGCCCAAACCATTTAAGGCTGGGATATTGACCAGGAATGGGAGAAAATTTGGGGCATGGACAGTTAAGAGAAGAGACTTGATTCTCACTCTTCTATAAAGCAGATATCAACAAACTCTTGACAAATTCAAATATTGTTGCTTAGTCTTTAGAAAACTTCTAACCTGACTTTGCCTCGTCCTGCAAACACCTTCTGCAATACTTATTTTTTTAAATGAAGGCAAGATCATAGAATCACAGAACAGTTCGGGAACAGACCTTCAAAGACCACCCAGTTCCAACCCCGTGCCGTAAGCAGGGACAGTATCCAGGAACACTGTCCACGCTGCTCAGAGCTCCTTACAGCCCGACCCTGAGCACCTCGAGGGAAGCAGCATCCACCACTTCTCCGAGCAGCCTGTGCCAGTGCCTCACCGCCACGAGGAAAGCACTTCTTCCTTCTATCTAATCTAAACCTGCTGTAAAACTCTCGCTCCTCGTCCTGTCCCTGCAAGCTCGGAAATCTCTGT
>NW_008684416.1:10466-14041 GCF_000695815.1 Acanthisitta chloris | reverse complement strand
CTGGCGGGCGTTCTGTGCGAGCGCCGGGCGTTACGGGCAGTCGGGGTGAAAATGCGAAACGGCAGAGCCCGCGCCGAGTATTTGTAAAGTCCGTGAAAATGCGAGGGGGAGGGAGGAAGTTCTTGGTAGCTCTTAGTCGGAGCGAGCGATTAGTGTGCTTGAGTGGGTTTTACGTACCCTGCGTCTGCCCCTCTGTTTGAGTGTGTCCGATAATACGCCCTTCGGAGAGCTTGAGTCGAGTGAAGCGTTGAGAAACAGCAAAAGTACTTCTGTTTTGACCTGGAGCTGCCAATTACAGTATGCTCCTGGTAAGGTACCTCTTGACAGAGTTGTTGACTGAATAATAGCAACTCAAGGGCAGTGATAGGCACACGGATTGCCTCAGTCATGGGAGCAGCACTGTGGAAAAGAAGTTGGAACCTGGATCCTACAACTGTCTAATTTCCATGTACTTGCAAGATGCCTGTGGGTAGAGCAAATCTTTCTGCCAGAAATGCATATGATGAGTTGGCAAGCCGGAACACTACAACAACCTTGCTAAGCACAGGCAGGCATGTAGGGTTGCCTTGGCGTCTCACTGCAATCAGTGTTTTTCTTGGGAGCCTCCCGTCTGGAGCTGAGCATTGTCACACTGGCTGTCATGCCATGGGCTTGGCTGTCGGCTTGCCTGCCCTGCTACCCTGTAGGGAAGAAAAGTCCTGGAAGAAAGCAGAACTAGACTTTTTATAGCCATAAGTTTAAGCTGATGTAGCAGAACAAACGGTGGTTTCTGTGGCTGCTTATTTTTTATCTGCTGAAGAGGAGTAATAAAACTTCTGGTTTAAGACCTTGATAGGAAATATGTTGGGCTTACCACCACAAGCAGCCCACAGGAGCAACCCACAGCAATGGCCCACCAATGTACAAGAGAATTACGCTGTAGAGGAGCATGGATGGGAATTTGTGTATCCATGGTGGGGACCAGATGTTATCTCTAACTGAGACCTCTGGTGGTGTCTTAAAGGCCCCCATCTGCAAAGCACTTCGAGTAAGGCAGTCCCACCTGTGACCATAGTGATCTCATGCCCCAGCTTTCCTCTCAGTTGCAGGAAACAGACTTCAGCCACAGCTGTGCTGGGGGGATGTTTGGCTCATCAGTTTCTTGTAGCTGCCTCTTGGTCCTTGTAGTTGCAGTGGCCGCTGATGCCGTAGTAGGAGGCAGGTGGCAGGATACTGCAATGCAGTGCCATCTGAAGAAGCCACCCAGGACTAGGGTTGGGTAGAGAGTCCTTGTTCAGAGACTGCAGAGAATTTGCCTGGTGTATCATCTCAGGTCAAAGCAACTGCCTGCATAAACCTTCAGGGAGCTCACCCTCTTTGGCAATAGTTAATACAACCTGCTGGTTCAATTCTGAAGATCCCACACCAGCCTATGAGGTCTCCATACTGTACTCAGTTTTCCATGAAGCTCTCAACCTTAAATTGCATTTTCAATGGTTAAAGAGATTGATGACCAAGTTAGATGTAGAAAGTAAAGGCCAGGAGCAGTGATCAATTTTCGAAGCAACAGGGGGTTAACAGCTCAATTTCCTGGGGGTGAGAAATCTTTTCTGCCCTGGAAATTCCTGAGTGAGTGGGCAAACAGGATGAATAATGGGACAGCAGCATTTGCTGATGTTATTTGGGATATTTGACAGTGAAACTCAAACTGAGAACAAGATGTTTCCAAGACTTGGAGGTCCTGAGTGACCTGCTGATAAAATGCTGTGTTCATTTGCATGCTGCTAAGTGAAACATAGGAAGAACAGCTCTAGTGATAAATGCACAAATTTGTGTGGAGTGTTACCACTCAGAAGAGAGGTCTTTGTGGATAGTCCTTGAAAAGCATCTGACCTTCATTAATTGTTAAAGGGAAACTGAATGGTAGGAATTGTTAAGAATGGAATGAAGAACTATATGGAAAACACGGTTAAGCCCTTCTGTGAGCTCTGCACCTTGAGTGCCACAAGTGCCTCTGGTTGCTTCATCTCCTCAAAAATGCAGTAAAACACAAAAAAGGCAATGGACTTGTTAGAAAAATCTCCCCTGCGGGGAAAATGCAAGTTGGCTAGGTCCAATCGGTGGTCTGGAAAAAGGGAAAACCACAACAAACCAAGATGGACTATTTTAAAACAAAAGGACACTAATCTACAACAAAGTACTCTTGAATTGTGGAACACAATCGACAGGAGAGAAAGAGAAAAAGTGGTTAAGCAAACCACATGGGGTAAAGGCCTGTCAGTGGCTGTTAAATACAGTGAGAAGGCAGGGAGGTACACAGAAGCTGGGAGACCCAAGCTGAGGCTGTAGGTGCACTGCATGATTCCAGCTGTAAAGTTACCATGGAGCAAACTCTATCTGGGCTCTTTTCTTCTATGTTGCAGTTCGGTATTGTCTTGACTATGGGGGCAAGCCGTGGCATGTTTGTTGCCTGCTTCTGCAGGTAGTGAAAAAAGGAGATGTTTCTGTAAGGAATTTATGCTGGACGTGGCAGAGGAAGAGTCAGCAGAGGGACTTGGGATGCCCCAACCCTGGCGATGTTCAAAGCCAGGCTGGATAAGGCCTTGAGCAACTTGGTCTAGTGGAGAGGTGTCCTGCCCTTGGCAGTGTAGTTGGGACTAGATGATCTGTAAGATGCATTCCAGCCCCTAAAATTCTATGATTCTATGACTCAGAGAGAGGTGGCTTATCAAATGGCATGGCTGAGCCCTAGTGAAGTTTTCTGAATGCTCCTGGGTGTCCTTGCACCCTGTGACAGCCCATGGCTTTGCTTTTCTGTCATGGCTTTTACATGGAAGATAACCGATTAAAGAAAAGGGTTTTTTCTTCCTTGTGTGGCATTTGGTCCAATGAATGCAGTGTCAAATGAATGCCATTGATATAAATGAGTTTTCAGCACATGCGTGAAAGTTAAAAAGTGGTTAGTGTTACTTCTATTTACAGATAGATAAAATATATAAATATGCAATAAAAGCTGAAGTTAGCCTTAGATGAAAGGTGTTGTGATTTCTCTACAGATGAAACAGATCATGTTTCAAGATTAATATTATTCTTCTCATGTAGTAGTTATACTTAAACCCTTGAAGAATCTACTTTTTCTGTTAACTGTTTCAGGCATGATATAATCTTGGTAATTTCTATCTGTCAAGATTTAAAAAATTATCCATGTGATGTTTTATTAATGCATTAGTTGTAATTTCTTCATTCTGATATTCATCCAATGCTTTGAAGGTCTGTCATTGATTTACTTTCCTGGAGTTCCTGAAGTAATGCTTCATCATTTGGAAAATCAATAATTTACTTTTTACTGTCTTGGTATGAAAACAAAACAGCAGCAGGGCAATTTTCAAATTATGGTTCAAAACGGTATGATAGTCATCTGGTTCTACAATAGCATATTTTGGCTCTCTTTCTACTGCTGCTGAACTATCTTTTTTTATATTAAGAAGACATATGCATTGTTCTGTCTGTGAAGTGCTGCAACGTATTTTTGTTTGTAACACCATTTTTGTTCTTATTTCTGTGACTCCACCTTACTCTTAAGCCAATATTAAATG
>NW_008684416.1:850-10449 GCF_000695815.1 Acanthisitta chloris | reverse complement strand
GAAATTATTAAAATATTAAAAAGAAGTGTCATTAATATTTTAATTGATTTTTTTAAAAAGGAGAGCATTTATTTGGAGTGCTATTGAATCATAATCTGCACTGATCAAAATACATTTGGTTACTGCATAAAAGAAATAATCTGTCAATCATAAAATGTAAGCTCAGAATACTTTTGAAACTTCAAAAACTATGACTTTTCATATCATCATGCACTTGTATATCATGGCTAAGTAGCTGTTCAACTCTTTTGACTGTCTCTAATTTTTTCTGCAAATCCTGTTACCTCAACGTTTCTATCATTTTTTCAATGTTATTTGAATCACAGCATCTCATAGTATATTTGAGTTAATACATTTAAATCTGATATCTTTGGAAAATAGTATTCTGATTCAAAGCACCTTAAAATGTTCACACTTCTTTAATACACCATTTTGGAATTTGTCTTAGAAATGATAAATAACCAAACACATCACACATCTTACATTTGCACCTACTTTCTGCTCCCTCAGATTGTTGTTTGGGATGATGAAGGAGGAAAGAATTTGTCATTTTCTAATCTGAATACAACCTCAAATGAAAGCTGTAGCTTTCAATGTCCTTTTTTAGTTCATCTTTTCTGTAACTGCCATGGCATTTTTGAGAGGTACAGTTATGTACTTATCATGCATAAATGCAATACATGCCCATAGGATATATTTCAGCTGCATGTTGCATATTAACTACTGGGATCACATGCTTAGCTAAGCTGCACTCTGACTGCCTCTGCAAGTGACACTTTCCTCTAGGCATAAAGGGGCAGATGCTCAAAGCATTGCCAGATATTTGCTATTAGCATTAATGTTAAGACTGACTTAGCTCAACATACACTGCTGTGCAGATTGCACATGTTAAAAGATAGATAGCTGTTATCATAGCACTTCCAGGCAGACATGATGTAAAAAGTGAAAGGCAGAGAAAGCAGAAGGGGAAATGAGTTCAGTCAAACAGCTCCTTGTGTTTCCCCATCTGCACCCTGCAGCTCAACACTCCAGGTATGAAGACTGTACACCTACATCACTGTCTGAAGGCTCATCACTCCTTTCTATTCTGCATATTACTCCCACCCATTCCCAGTAGCCAGGGTCTCCTGTGCACTCAGCCTTTGTGTACCAGAGGGAGATGCCTGGGGTGACTTGGGCAGCTCATGTGACTGCCACCAATGAAGCATATCCTCTCACACACGGCTCCTGCAGAGGTCCTGCTGCCCAGGCTGCCTCCATGGGACCCTGTTCTGCTGATGCACATTTCTGCACACCCTCCAAATGGTAGGCAGAACATAGCTGAGGCATATTGCCCACTGCCACATCTGCAGGCTTGGCAGCATGCACACTATCCCTGGAGGAGTGTCAGTCACCTCCTTAATGCAGCGTTACACGATGGGAATGTAAACATGCCCTTTGGAGCAGACTGGCCCTCTTCGTTAGTCTTTTAGTGAAACTAATAAAAAGAATGAAAAAACCTCAACTCTCAGCAAAGGTGGTAAAAAGGTTTGAGAGAAAAATAACAAACTGTAGATGGTCTGATTGAACTCCTAAACTAGTCAAGGACTATTGTATGATTAAAAATTAAAATAAATTTGATTTTTAATGGATTTTTGCAGTAAAGAATCAAATTTTAATTAATAGGGAAGATAAACAAGCAGAAGACGTGTTATCCAGTGATGATGAAACTGTGTACATAGAATCATAGAATTGCAGAATGGTTAGGGTTGGAAGAGACCTCAACCAAGTTCCAACCTCTCTTCCATGGGCAGGGACCCCTTCCACTAGACCAGAGCCCTATCCTCTTCCAGGGATGCATAGTCTACAACTTCTCTGGGCAACCTGTTCCAGTGCCTCACCACTCACAGTAAATAGTTTCTTCCTAATATCTAATCTAAACCTGCCTTCCCTCAGTTTAAGGCCAGTCCCCCTTTGTCCTATCACTACATGCCATTGTGAAGAGCTCTCCAGCCTTCTTCTCAGCTCCCTTTAGGTACTGACAGGCTGCTGTAAGGTCTGTCCAGAGCCTTCTCTTCTCTAGGATGAACAACCACAGCTCCCAGCCTGTTCTTGTAGAAGAGGTGCTCCAGCCCTGTGATCAATTTAGTGTCTCTCATCTGAACTCATTCCAACAGTTCCATGTCTGTCTTGTGCTGGGGACCCCAGTCTTGTACTCAGTACTCCAGGGGGATCTTGTGGGGTCTGACAAGAGCAGAGTAGAGGAGGAGAGTCACTTCCCTCAACCTGCTGGTCATGTTCCTTTTAATGCAGTCCAGGATGACACTGACTTTCTGCACTGCAAGTGTGCATTGCTGGCTCATGATGAGCTTTTCATCCATCAACACCTCTGAACCTTTCTCTCCAGGGCTAGTCTCATCCCATTCTGTCTCCAGCATGTATCTGTGCTTGGGATTGCCCCAATGCACGTGCAGGACCTTACACTTGGTCTTGCTGAACTTCACGACATTTGCACAATCCCACCCCTCAAGCCTGTCATGTCAAGTCCCCACTGGATGTCATCCCTTCCCTCCAGCATGTTGACCACACCACACAGCTTGGTGTCATCGGCAAATTTCCTGGGAGTGCAGCTGATTCCACTGTCCATATTTCCAGCAAAGATGTTAAGTCAGTGCTTTAACTTTCCTAACCGTCCCCCAGGTGGTTCAAACAATTTCTGTGTATTTCCAAATCCTAATTTCTCAGGCTACTTTCCCTTCTTTCACCCTCTGTAAGCTAGTTGTTTGAGTTTGTCTAGGAGCATCTTGTTCATCCATGCCAGCCTCTTGGTGTTCTTCCCTGATTTCCAATTTGTAGGGATGTATTGTTCTTGAGCCTGGAGGGGCCAATCCTTGATTATCATCATCTATATTTCTTGGCGCCCTCTTCCCTCCCTCTCAGTTCATTGAAAGACCAAAGTCTTCTCTCCTGAAGTCCAGGGAAAGTCCAGGGTAATGATCTTGCTTCTTACCTTCCTTGTTGCCCCAAGGATCTCAAACACCACTGATTCATAGTCACTGGAACCCAGGCTGCCCTTGAGCTTCACATTCCCCACCAGCCTCTCCTTGTTGTTGAGAATAAAGTCCTGCATAGCACCTCTCCTCGTTGGCTCCTCAATCACATGGAGAATGAAGTTGTTATCAGTGCATTCCAGGAACCTACTGGATTGGCTGTGCCCTGCTGTATTGTCCCTCCCAGAGACGCTGGGGTAGCTGAAGTCTCTCATGAGGACCAGGCCCTGTGTATGTGAGGCAGCTCCTATCTGTCTGCAGAGTGCCTCATTGGCTCAGTTTTCCAGGCCAGGTGGCTCATAGCAGAACCTCCGTATAAAATCATCTGTCCCTGCCCTCCATTTATTCCTGACCCATAAGCTCTCAGTCAGCCTCTCACCCATCCTGAGGTGGAGCTCCATGCACTCCAGCTGGTCACTGACATAGAGGTCAACACCACCTCTGGTCTCCCCTGCCTGTTTTTCCTGAAGAGCCATTCCAACACTCTAGAAGTGAGCCAAAGAAGCAAACATCAATCTTTAAATCTCAGATTGAAAGCTTTCTAAAATGCTAAAATGGCATCTGTCAAGACTTAGTGGTAAAAGAAGTTCAGAGTAAATGGTGACAGTTTTAAATTCACAGACAATTGGATCCCCCCATGACTCAGTGTATTTGCAGCACAGTTCAAGAAAGTTTCATTCCACTGAAGCAAAATGCAGAGTTAATTCTGTGTCTGCCATCTGCTGTCATCTACCATGGAAGGCTTTGTTCACTGAAGAATCACTACTTTGCATCAAGGAATCATGGAATGGTTTGGGTTGGAAGGGACCTTAAAGATCACCTAGTTCCACTACCACTGCAGCAGGCAGGGTCGCCTTCCACTAGCCTGCTTGCTCAAAGCTGCATCCAACCTGGTCTTGCACAATTTCAGGGATGGGGCATCCACAGCTTCTCTGGACAACTTGTTCCAATGCCTCACCACCCTCACAGTAAAGATTTTATTCTTAGTATCTAATCTAAACCTACTCTCTTTCAGTATAAAACCATTTACCCTTGTCCTGTCACGACATGCTCTTGTATAAAGTCCCTCTCCATCCTTCATGTAGGTTGCCTCTGGGTATTGAAAAGCTGCAGTTAGGTCACCCTGAAGCCTTCTCTTCTCCAGGTTGAACAATTCCCACTCTTGCAGCCTGCCCTTGTAGGAGAGGTGGTCTAGGCCTCTGATCATCTCCATGGCCCTTCTCAGGTCTTGTTCCAACAGGTCCACATCTTTCTTGTGTTGAGGGCCATAGAGCTGGATGCAGTACTCCAGGTGGGGTCTTCAGACAGCAGAGTAAAAGGGTAGAATCACCTTCCTTAACCTGCTGGCCACTGCTTTTGATGCAACCCAGGACATGATTGGCTTTCTGGGCTGCAAGAGCACAGTGCTGAGTCATATTGAGCTGCTTGTTCACCAACACACCAAAGTTCTTCTTGGAAGGATGCAACTATTTAGGAGTCTTGAAGGCCTGAAGCAAGCAAGAAAACCAAACCAACCAACCAAAAAAACCACACACACACACAAAAAAAAAGCAAACCCAAAGGAAGCAAACCAAACCAGCCAACCAAACAAGAAAAAAACCCAAACAACTGCAGAAAAAATGAATTTACAACAGTTGAGTTCTTGGACATCTTGCTGAAAATGAACCCCTTTTGTGACAGAAAATAAGCACAAAGCAAGAAAGTTTTCCCTGAGTTTATACTGATATGAAGTTTCTGTTTGTACTGATAAAATGCTTTTGTAATGCTGGAATAATGACCTTTGTTTCACTATGATGCTTGGTGTGCTGTATTTAACTATCAGAATACTGGGGGCACTGGCTTTCTGGTCCTGCTGTGATAAGCTGAAGCTATTGGTGCCTGGTTGTCATACCAACCATTTTAGTGGAAGTTGTTGCCACCTCCTTAAAGAGAATCTACAGCTTGGTCTTCTGCTGTAAATCACTGGTCACCATGTTGTACTCTGGCCTACAGAGTGCTGTGCCTTCGGGTGGTTTTAACATCAACCCTGCTGTCACTTTTGCAAGGGACTACTAAGTCTGGTCAAGCAGGTATGGTCAAGCTGTGATGAGAAGACCTTTAATGTCTGTGAGCATGGAGAGGGGTCATCCCACGTGGCCAGGCCGGCCAGGCCCTCATCCAGGGGTCTGAACAGGGGGACATAGCAGGGGCTGGTTATGGGGGTCACAACCACCCTGGGTATGGCCAGGGAACAGCAGGAGATGGAGCTGGAGATGCACCCCTGCCTTGATTAGTGCCCTCAGGTCCCTGACATTGACTCACCTCTGCTGAGCCCATGAGGGCTCATGAGTCAGAGCTCTGTTGTACGTTATGCTTTAAAACAGAGTGTCTATCCCATGTCAAGTTTAATCAGTTATTGAGGGAACTTCCTGCAAATTGAGTTCCCTCTAAACATCTCCAAATTATCTCAAAGCCCATTCTGCAAGTGCAATCTGAGTTGTGTTTTGAGGCTCTGCAGCAGTGTGCCGGAACAGTATGGCCAGTTACATCTTGGCTACCACGAGCTTGGAGAAGTCACTGCTGACAAGGTATATCAGGAGCTAAGTAGGGAACTCATAGTGGAACATCTAGAACTCATATGTTGAAGCCTAATACCTAGTCCCTTAATCGCAAAAATAAATAGACACCTAAACTAGACCTAAGCTGTCCAGTTAATAGTGGGTTGGAAAGAAAGGGGCTGCTAGGAGTCTTCATATCTGCAGAACATTGTAGCATACCTGCCTGCAGACAGCCTGGATTAAGGCTACCTACACCCCCTCTAAGACCTGCTTGAGAAGATCAGAACCTCCTTAGAAATATGTTCCCTCATAAGCCAGTTTACCTATTCCACAGTGCCATGGGACATAGCAACTAAGAAAAGCACTTCACACAGAGGCCACCATTTGTATTAGTAGCATGCTAATCTAAAATCTGTACCTAGTCTGAGGCCCTGAAATGCTAGCTGTCTCTGCTCTGAGAAATTTATATGCTGAGAATGATTATAAGTAAAGAAAAGAGAAGTGGAAGAGGGGAAACAAAGAATTAACGTTTTAAAAGAGGTAATGGACCTGATTTTCAAAGCCGTTGAGAAATTCCAGCTTACCAGGGCTAAGTGTGGTTGAGAGTGTTCAAAACCATTGAAAATCAGGCATATGTATTGACTTTATAATAATGACTCAACCTTATTAGAAAAGTAGAAAACAAGTACTGTTCAGAAAAGAACCCTTGACCAGTCACAGCAGCGAGCCCTTTAATGTTCTCACATCCTGCTCCCTTTGACATCTGTTTCCCTTTATACAGGAGATAAATTCCTCCCATACCACACAGCATTCTTAAGAAGTGTTATTACTTGCTGAAACAAGAAGTTCCCCAGGAGCACTACATGCCTCTTCTGTGAATCAGACTTTAAGAGCTTCTTAGGAGCTAATGGATGGTGTGTTTGTTGCTGTTTCATGGAACATGGTGGCTGAAGTGTCACAGTAAGGGTCTGTGTAAATAATGCCCAGATGGCAATATGCCCTGCAGGCCAGACTGAGGATCACTTGTCGTGTCACTGAATGCAGTGGGATTGCTGGTGGAAGAAGACCTGAAGGTGAGTGAGCCTGCCACATACCTTCACACCTATCCACATGATGCCATCCATACCTGCACATAAAAGAGTGATAAATTGTTTGAAAGTTTTGAATGTGTTTTTCACTGTTCCTCTTGAGACGGTCTGTGTGGTGTGAGACAGGGCTGTGTGGTAACACCCACACTGTCTCAACCGGATACAGTCTCACAGCCTTTTTGCTTCTCTGGCCACTCCTAGGTGACTGGCTCTGCTAAGTAATGCATATTCACAGAGACATCACCATCTCTGTCCTGTCTGTGACATTCTCAGGGTCATAACTCAGGGTTATGCCCTTACTTCATGCTATACACTTAAGTTATTTATTTTAATATCTTCTTTTATGCAAAGCCATTTTCTGGGTCTGCTGTAGCAGTTGACCCACACTAGCAATCGCCACATGCTGTAGGAGATTCTCATCCCTTTTGCTGGGAGGACATCAAAAAACGTACTGTCTGGGCTCTGGTAACAGTGATCTTTGTCACTAACCTGTAGTTAGGTCTGTTGTCCATGTCATTTTCTTTCATATATCATCTACCAATTAATGCAAATAAGGTGAAATATTGGCGCATTTTTAATGTCAACACAGCATAAAGATCTCCATTGATATTAAAAGTCCTTATATTATTCCTATGTCTTAAGGTTCCTCCTTATCCACAGCTTCTCCTTTGTGTTTTTTCTTATACTTCAGTATTTTATATGCCTTATCTTTGTCAAACTTCAGGTTCTCCAGCTACTGAATCTTTTTTTCCCTATTCCATTTTCTATACTAATTGTTCATATATTTCAGCATATTTCTATAACTCTACTTTTTTGTCTTAGGCTTTAAACCTATGACACTGATCTTTTGACAATATTCAAATTCTCCATGCTTTCTGCCTACTCCTTTCATTTACGTTATCTGCATATTGCAACTCTTTTATATGTCTTCTAAGGACAAAAATATTTAAAGCATCAGTGTTGCCAAAAGTTAATTTCTTGTCAGTTTAGTGCTAGAGCTAATAAGCTCCCAGGTGTCTGCTGGAGCAGGAACAACTTGCCTAAGTGTGATGGTGTCTATCAGACCTTGTCTTCCAGGTCTTTGGCAATGCTGAAGGTAAGTGAATGTGGAACTAGATGTGACTCATGGGTCAGCTGATGTCTGAGGTGGTGGATATATCTCCTGAGGAGAATAATTACTCATAATAATTTCTCCCACCCTCAGGGAAAAGTAGGAATTTGTATCTCCAGGGCACGTTATTTTCTGGGATGCTTTTGGAATAGTGTGATTTATGCCCCACCCTGGGGATTTATGCAAGCTTGGGAATAAAAGGCATAATCAAAGCCTTATTTAGCTTAAATACAGAGCTTTGTGGTTCTGGAACACAAATCCTTCATTTGCATCTCTGCTGATGGTCATGTAGAGAATATGGACACAGAATGGTTACCAGTGGCATGCTTCCAATGGGTAACTATGCATACACTGTGGAGCGTTGTGACAAGGGGAGGTAAACACCCTCACTGGCACCAGGGCCATCATTGCTATTACACTGTCAGTTGCTGTAATACGTTAGTGTAAAAGATACAAGTATATGTCTCAGCATCCATGACTTTCTGCTGCATGAAATTCCAGATCACTACCTAGTTTAGACACCCACTCCACCCACCTCACTGGGATAGGCAGCGTAGGAGAGGGGGTGGCATAGGAAAGGAAATGAGCACCAAGGTAGAGGATTGCTTGCATATTTACCACTCAGCCCCAAGCAGCTGAAAGCCACAGGAGCTTGAGTTAGTCAGGGAAGTCCAGAAAGCAGAATCCATAGCTCAGCATGAGTTTAAATTAAAAATCTGTCATACTTCATTGTATTTTTTTTCAGTACTATTTCAGCTTTCCCTGGAGTTGTGTAAAGGCCTGTAAATCTTGCTGGTGCTGGCATTTCCCACAAAGATTAGTTTTCTAAAGAAAATTAAGTGAGTAATATGTAGGAGAAGATTTTACATGATATGATAAAGATGTAATAAGCTATTTGCGTCTCATTCTGAGTGGTGTTTGATGTTTGTGGCATTTATTTTTTGGAAAGTACAGGTACACGTCTAAAAGAATCTCTCGTTCTGTTTCATTGACAAAAATCAGTTGCTGCATTACATTTTTACTACTATATCACTTTTATGTGTATCTTTATATCTTAGTATTCATTTTCAATAACTAATGGATGAGCTGTCATTACACAAATGTGGAGGGGTTTGATGTTACAGTACTTCCAAGAGCCATGGGACCTGGATCAGCCCAAGTTCATAGTCGAAAATCAGTGAATCTAGGAGGGAATGTCAACACATGGAGATGGCATTGAGGCTGTAAGCACATCAAAATTGCTTAATTTTGATTAAGAGCATATCAAGAGATCTGCATTGAGGTATTTTGTCAAACAGCAACATTGACTTTCAGGCTGCAAGGGCCCAGACTATCTGTATCAGACACAAAGAGAAATAACAGTAAATCAGTAAGTGTATTGTGTTCTCATTTAAAACACCTTGCCACTATTAATTCTGATGGAAACTGTGTGTGCATATGTACTCTCACACTGCTTATAGGGGACCATGGCCATGTGGCTAATCCTTGTGTACAGATGTCACTGTGTCTATACCAGTAACCTTTTTTCTGTAAATGGTGTTTTATATACATTTCTTTTTTTATAAGTCATTGTCTCATGCTGCCTGCAGACATAGCTGTCCTTGTTCTGGAATACAAAGAAATAACATGATAGTGGCCGTTGTGGAAATAATTTGCTGTGTTCCTTTTTTATTTGCAGACTTTGGAGATTTGTTTAAGAAATTAGTCCTGTTTTGCATGTTTAAATCAATGTGCAATTTTCATTTAATTCCCTTGATCACTTTCTATAAATGGAAAATGAAGTGTTCTTACTCTCAACTATTAATTTGGTTATGGTCCAGAAAGGCCATGCATT
>NW_008684416.1:0-827 GCF_000695815.1 Acanthisitta chloris | reverse complement strand
ATTCCTGCCCTGAATTGCTGGTCAAAACTTCAGTCTGAAGACACTGAAATTGATAGATATTTTCCTGTCAGCTGGGACCCACTCTCTGCGTTCAGCACCTAACTCTTTGAAGCCTACTTATACATAAAGTAAATGATATTCAGTGACATCACCCTGGATATCCAGTGAATCAGGAGTTTTGAAGGGCAGGACAAGATATAGGAAGGACTGAAAAAGGTCTGATACTTTTTGTGGCACCTTCCTTCAACACATAGCAGATTTCCAAGGACTGTGGATAAGTAGAAATGCCATTGAAAGAGTATTTCCTCCTAAGAAATCTCATTCATAATGGATGTGTACAGCAGTTTATAGGTGAGCTTTGGAAACAAGACTTGCATTATTTTGAGTCCTGTCTGGTGATTTTGCAATCTGCTTGTGTCCATATGTTTGCAAGTGTTGATTTTGTAGTCTTATTGAAAATAGTGACACTACTGAATTTCTGTGTGTGTACCTCATGCCTTTTGCATTCTTCTCTCAGTTTCCTTGTAGTGTGTCTAGTCAGTGTGTTGTATTCAGAAGAGTCTGAAGACACAAAACTGTTGTGTCACTAGAAAGTAATTTATGAGTCACCTTAGAGTAGTTTCTTTAGATCTACATTAGCAGAAGCTTTTATGTGAACAATTTTCAATTTTCAAATTTTTTTTTCAAATTCCAGACAGAACTTCAGCTGGGTCTCTGCATAAATTGTTGATTTGGAAGGATTCACACGGGTTGTTTTTTGTTGTTTGTTTGTTTGGGTGTTTGTTTATTTGTTTTTCCCCAGTCATTTAAAGAGAAGAAATGAAAAA
>NW_008684415.1:296-15163 GCF_000695815.1 Acanthisitta chloris | reverse complement strand
GAGTGCACCCTCAGTAAATTTGCAGGTCACACCAAGTTGGGTAGGAATGTTGATCTGCCTGAGGGTAGGAAAGCCCTACAGTGAGACCTGGACTGACTTGATCAATGGGCTGTGGACAACTGCATGAGGTTCAATAAGGTGAAGTGCTGAGTCCTACACTTTGAACACAACAACCTCATGCAGCTACATTCTGGGGGACAAGTGACTTGAGAGTTATTTGTAAGAAAGGGACTTGGGAGGGCTGGTTGACAACCAGTTCAGTATGAGCCAACAGTGTGCACAGGTGGCCAAGAAGGCCAATGGCATCTTTACCTGTCTCAAGAATAGTGTGGCCAGAAGGACTGTGAAAGTGATCATCCCCTTGTACTCGTCGTTAGTAAGGTCACACTTCGAGTACTGTGTTCAGTTTTGGGCCACTCACTTTAAAAAAGGACATTGAGGTGCTAAAGCGAGTCCAGCCATGGCAGTGAGGCTCATAAAAGGCCTAAAACACACGTTGTATGAGGAATGGCTGAGGGAGTTGGATTTGTTTAACCTTGAGAAGAGGCAGCTCAAGGGTGACCTTATCGCTCTCTACACCTACCTGAACGGGGTTGTAGAGAGGTGGGGGATGGTCTCTGCTGCCATGTCTGCAGTGAGAGGACTAGAGGGAAGGGTCATAAGCTGAGACAGAAGAGATTCAGATTAGATGTTAGGAAAAAAATGTTCACTGTTAGGGTGGTCAGGCTCTAGAATAGTTTGCCCACAGAGGTGGTGGAATCACCATCCCTGGTAGTGTTTAAGAGACATCTGGATCTGACACTGGAGAATATGGTTTAGGGTTTAGGGGTTACATCAGAGTGACAGGTTAATGGTTGGACTTGATGATCTTGGAGGTCTCTGTCGGGGGTAGGCCGCGCAGGGAAGCAAGCAGCCAACTCAGTGTGAGTGATAAAGCAGGCTTCCACTTTATCATTTACAAAAGTGATTCTTTTATACACACCTATTATAAGCGCCCACTTATCATTGGTTAACTACTATTACTAGCCCACCTTACACACAACATAATTGGTTATTAACGTACCAATCATAAAATGCCCCAGTCATTGTTCTCCACCTCTAACCATCTTCAGCTCCTGCATCCCACAGCCAGGAGCTGCTTATCTTGCTACCTCCTTTCTCACATTCCAGCCGCAGCTGTGTCCTTGAACAGCTTAGTTTGCAGCTTGCTCAGGCCCTGCTAGCAAGGCTGGGTTGCTCACATGTCCATTAGCAGTCAGAAATTCTCCCACAGGTCTCCTCCAACCTTGATGATTCTATGACAAATCCATGCAAGATGGGCATGGATTTTCTGCCCTGATTTTCGACAGGGCTCTCACAATCTTTAATGCAAAGATCTACCTTAAGTTTTACTAGAAGTTTTACAAAAGGTTACAAAAACCCCTGATAGCTGTGTATGGTAGATGAAGCATTATCCTTCACAGCACAAGTAAGATACAAATATATGTGAGAATCTAAGTGAAAAACCTTGTCTTGAACGTAGCACAATGAAGAGTCAAGTGGAAAAGCCTGAATCAAACCAAAAACATTGTGCTTACTTTAATACATAGAAGAAAGAGAGCTCTGTTATAGCATATGGGTAATAAGTATGAAGTTACTGAACTGTGTTCTCCCACAGGTTTGAAATTCATGGTGCATGAAAAGAAAATGGAAAAGAAAAATATTTCAAATATATTGGTGAAGGAATTTTTAAGCAGAATTTTCTTAGTCAAGAAAGCTCTTACGTGTTTTATATTACCTCTGCTTCACAGGCATGCTTGAGAGTCATTTGTTGCTATAGTAGGAGGGGAACAACAATGTCAAAATCGTTTGGATGTCTATCCAACTTCTCAAGCTTTTTCTAGCTAATAGCCACTTCTGAGAGTACAAGAGCATGAAGCCTGAGAGCAATAGAGGATTATACTGAGATGGTGTGGGAGACAAGAAAACATAACTAGAATGTGAAAGACAGAGAGCAGACAGAAGTAGGCCACAGGAGTCTGTGTTAGTGAAAGCAGCAGCATTCCAAAAAGAGGGAAGCTTATTGAGGAAACTTTTGAGAGAATACGGTCTCTGATAAGTCTCCCCTCTCTTAGGTTCTTTCTTCCACTTTTCCAAGAATTACTGTGTCGACTGAACTTTGAGTGGGTAAGAAAGATGAACACAGACATAAGTCACGTCTTGCTGAAATGCGCTCAATCCCACTGTCCATGTCACTGACAAAGATGCTGAGTAGTATCAGCCCCAGTGCCAACCTCTGAGGGACTCCACTCATCGCTGGTCTCCACATGGACAATAAGCCATTCACCACAACTGTTTGTGTGTGACCACCCAGCCAGTTCTTTATCCTCTGTCCACTCCACCCATCCAATCCATGTCTCTCCAATTTAGAGACAAGGATGTCATGAGCGAAGGTGTCAGACACTTTGCGTATGTCCAGATAGGCGATGTCAGTTGCTCTGTCCCCATCCACCAGTGTTGTAGCCCTGTTACAGAGGGTCACCAAAATTGATAGTCATGATTTGCCCTTTGTAAATCCATATTGTCTGTTACTAGTCACCTCTTTGTGAAATGTTCCTGTTTGGGAAATTGAATGTTGGTAAAGTAGATGTAGACTTGGTCCTAGGCTGCTGTGTTAGTTACTAAGGAGAGAGGCAATTTTGCAGTGCAGCAAAGAGAGATCTGTGTGTGTGTCTCTGTCCAAGCGTGTAGTTGAACCCTAAAGAGCATAAAAAACTCTTATAGTGTTCCTCTGTATATTTTACACTGGGAGTTTTGAATATTAGATCATGGGGTTTTTTTGACTGATCTCCTTTAGGAGGGACCTTATCCTAGAGCTCAAAGACAGCACCTCCTGCATGCCTTGTGGTAATGTGTTAAGGCGCACAGACAAGGGACAAACTGAGTAAGAGGGCTGCTGGTACACTGCTGTCAGTGACAATGTAATGCCTTGCCAGCCTGTATCCAAGCTACAGCTGTGCATTTCAAATGAGCATTTGCAAATGTCTGTTTGTAGTGTTGGGGAAACATATGAAACAACAAAGCTCTTCATGGATTTTCCGTTTTGAAAGGAAAGATTTCCTTTCTGATGGCTTTTCCCTTTTGATCTCTGTAATCTCTTTGCAATGGCTGAAGGAACTTCACGGGGCAGGGGAAAATATGCTGCCAGTCTCTTTGCCCACTTGCATTTCTCTGTCTCCTTCAGTGGTGGTATGCATCCCATCTGTATACACACATGCGGTGGTGTCACCTCAGAATCTCACAGTAGTCTTTGGGAAATCCTGAAGTGCTGAAGCAAAATATCTAAGGGCTGTTTTTCTACTAAAGGAGAGGGTGCTTGCCATCCCTTCCCTTTCATGTAACTTTTCATGTGCGATATGCCAGTGAGTTTAAACATAGTTTGAAAGTTAGTGGGTTTTGAACGGCCTAAGATGTCTTTGAGCCAGTATTTCCTGGCTCTGTTGCTGTAAAGATATTATTCTCTTTAACACAGGTTAAAGCCCTTACTCTTTCAGAGCAGGGTATGACCTCATGGTATTTATGCCGTGGATCAGGAAACACATATGATGGTGTTGATCGCAGAGGTCCAAGTGACTTCTGGCTGGTGTCAGAAATTTCTGGATAGGATGGATCAGTTGTGAGTGATGTACAGCTGGCTCTGTTGTTGATGGAGTTGGTTAGTGAGGTGATAATTACTGGCAGTTGTTGCTGTAATGCTCATGAAATAGTGGTGTTCAATATACTATGGGTAGTAAGGAGGATGATTAGCAGAGTACAGGTGCTGGAGTTCAGGTGAACATAACTTGGTTTTAACCAGTGAATTAGTAGTTATCTCATGAGAGGCAGGTCTGAAGGGTCAAGGAGCTGCAGAAAGCTGGCAGGTCTTTGAGGGCAGCATTTTCCAAGCACAGGACTGATAACAGAAAGACCAATCAGGAAACTGACTTGGCCAGACAGGAAACAGCTCTAGGACAAATATGCAGCATTCAAGGGTTGGAAATAGGGACGAGCTACAAAGAAGGAATCCAGATGCAAGAGCAAGCATGTTAGGGATGCTTTCAGGAAAACCAAAGCTTGCCTATAATTGGAGGAGATGTCAAAAGTAACAAGAACTTCACCTACTGCATTGATACCAAAAGCTTATCATGTAGCAGAGGGGCTCATTGATGAAGTAAGTAAATGAATTAGGGACAGCAGACAGTTTCAAATGGGAGCTGATATAGTAGATTCTTTATCTTTGCTAGGAGAGGTATTGGTTAGAGAGGAAAAAACTGTTGTGTTGAAAAGAATTTTAGCTCATAATAAATAGAAATTGAGCTCTGTACCTTTATTACAGTAAGGTTCAACCCCATGAGGATTGGGGGAGAATCTGTACTGGAATAGTAAAAGGAATGTCATGTTAGAACTGTTTTTTCTTATGGCGTGGGTGTAAGAAAATCAGCTTTTGGTAAGGTGTTAGAACCTGAATGGTTCTCAGGTAAACTTCTTGGCTCTGTGAGGAAACCTGCTGATACTACCTGCCTCTTTTTTGAACTTCTATACTAGCCTTTGCGAAATGGTATTTGTCAGACCTCTGATACAAGGAATAATGCTGTATTTTGAGAGTTGTGGTAAGTGAATACTGTGAGATGGTTTAGATTGGGTAAGGTGTCTGTAGCTGTGTTTCAATACACTTCATCATTGACACAGTTGGGAATTTATATGTTTGGTAGGTAATAAGTTAAAGGGCATGAAGCTTAATATTTTTTCAGTCATCTCTTCTAGTCTATCACAAGCTGAAACTGACATTCCTAAGTTACGTGTGTAGAGCTCTAATCTCCTAAATACCTTTGAGTCACTCTCTTCCTCAAAAAATAACTCGGTGAAATCAGTGAACATACTTTTGTGACCAGAGCAAATTGAAGGGGGAAAATTCATCAAGGCCTTGCTTCAGCTGTAGTTTAACTCGTCTACCAGTCTGTAACAGTACTTGCAGGCTAAGGACCTCTCACAAAAGCCGAGTTTGAAGTGTTTCCCAGGTCCTGCCCTTGAGTGTGGCTAATGTCAAAAGTTGCCTGTCCCTACATAACATAAGTATTTCATTCTCTCCCGATCAGTGCACCTTTAAAGAATGGTGTATGTTCTTGATGACTGGACTTCAAAACTGATGCAGAAACATGTAGAAATCATGGAAAGCAAGCTGCACAATTTTTTTTTTTAGCCTGTGAACCCGAAGTCCTTAATTTAGTGTTTCTGCAATGTGGCTGTTTTTCTCAAAAACAATAAGCCTGTCACATAGGTTTTAAAAAGTTGTAATTAAACTCCTTGCATGGGTTTGCCCTCCTTGTAATTATTTTAACTTCTGTGGTGTTGGAAGAAGTTGGAGATACTATGCACATGGAAGGAGTTAACACCTGTTTGCAATCCAAATGGAAGCTACATAGTCTACCTCTACACTGGTAAGTAATTCTCTCTGCATTGGCAGAAGACAAATTCATCTACTGTGATTTGTGTTTCAGACAACAGTGCAGTGTTCGGTCATCCTGCCAAAGCAGTAACAACCTGGATGGACCTTGAAGTTTGAGTGCTCCCAAAGAAGAGTGGATCACTTTTGAACTTCCAGAGATTATAATATCTTCAAAAATTGTTACAAGCATAAAAGAATGGAATACGTGTTGACCAGTGATAACATGTAAGGCCACTGTTAAAATCTTTATCATTTTGATAATGTATAAGATGGTTAAATTTTGAGTATATTTTCAGTGAGAAATAGCTTGGCTGTCAAGCTGGATCAAACAGTGGTCGATGAAAAAAGTCAGTATCCTCTATTCAGGAGTACCCTTTAGTTGATGGAAGAAAGGATAGTCTAGGTGATACTCTTGTGGCAGTTTCTTAAAATAAGATCTAAGAAAGCAAATCCACAAGCAGGCTATTTGTGTTGCTGTTTATACCTCCCATCATTTCCTTCAACAAGGCAAATGGTTATGATTCGCTGCAGAAACATACAAGGAAAACTGAACAAACCATTTCAAAATAAAATTACACTATTTTTATACATTATCCATATTTTTTATTCCAGTGGTTTTTTTAAAGCGGTATATTTGTTGGTGTGCTGGAAGACATGATTTAATAATTGTGCTGGTTCTGTCACAGCAGCAGTTGTGTAGTGACTGAATCTTCTCATTGAAAAAGTTGAGGCAATGCCTAAGCCAGATTTGTGCCTGGGGATGTACTTAATGTGACTTACAGAACTGTAGAGAAAAGTGCTTTGCTGCCAGTGTCCTGAACACTATGCTGGCCATTTTCTGCTTCATTGAATGATTCCAGTTTTGGTTTCTGTTTTAACTGATGAATGTGCTCAAGTGCTTTGAATGTATGCATTTCACTTTTTTAATACAGTTTTACTTTAATAAAATAACCTGCTGCTGATTCTATGATTCTTGTCTAGTAAATAAAACAAATTAAACATATGCTTCTCCACACTGTGTGGATATTATTTTTTTTTCAGTCCTAATCATTAGTGAGTGAATTTTGTTTGCTTCACAATGGCTTTTGCCATTCGTGGAACAGGTTGGTGGTGGTACCTTGTAAACACCACTTTTATAAAGGCCACCTTTTAGAAAATACTGTGCTGCTCAGAACTTTAGGTTCTAAGTCCCTGAACAACAAGGACTGCTGAAACAAAAGTGAATCAGATGGCAAGGCAAGCGAGGAAAAGACCAAAAACATGAAGGTAAGGATTCTCACAGTAATATATAAAAAAAGAAAAATAATCCAAAGGAAAATAGGGAAAAGCAGGTATATAAGCATTTTAGCTTGCTGGTCTTGTTCTGTTAGACAGTCCATCTCTTGCTGTGGAGGCTGTTAGATTTGGTCATCTCTCCCTGGCAAGACCAGGTGCTTTTCAGATCCTGGTGAAGATAGCGTAACCAATTTTCTCTATGTCCTGGTGCGTTTTTTAAGAGCATGAATTGCAGGAGCCGAAGCTTGAACATACCTTTCACTAGCTTTTACTAAGCCAAATCATGTGTCTGGCCTTGAAAGTGGTTTCCATTGTTCTGTTTGTCTCCTAGGCAGTTTTGGTGAAATGGATTGAAACCAGAAGTTCATATGTAGATGTTCCTAGAGAAAACTGTTTCTGGGTGTCCATTTTCAATCCCCCTTGGGTTTCTCTTTTTATGTTTAGTAGTGACATATAAAGATAATTGTTGCATTAATCTTTGTGTTTTATATAATGAGTACTTAGTGTTGCAGGACAGTGCGGGTCCATAGGTAGTGGGTTTTGTTACACATTTCTGTTACAAATTCTTCATATGCAAGGCTTGATGAGAACACTAGGTAAGGATTGTGTCCTATTGTGTTCAGTTCTGTGCTCCTCAGTACAAGAGGGATATAGAGCTCCTGGAGTGCATCCAGCAGAGGGCAATGAAGATGATTAAGGGACTGGAGCACCTCGCTTACAAGGGAAGACTGAGGGAGTTGGGCCTGATCAGTCTCAAGAAGAGATGACAGAGGGAACCTCATTTATGTATACAAGTACATGAACAGGAAGTGCCAAGAGGATGGAGCCAGGCTCTTAGGGGTGGAAAGCAATAAAATGAGGTAACAGGCAAAAACTGATGTACAGGAAGAACCACCTGAATATGAGGAAGAACTTTTTTACTGTGTGAGTCACTGAGCACTGGAACAGATTGCCCAGAGGGGATGTGGATTCTCCCTCATTGGAGGTATTCAGGAACTGTCTGAAGGCAATCCTGTGCCATGTACTTTAGGATGGCCCTGCTTGAGTAGGGAGGTTGGACCAGGTGACCTACTGTGGTCCTTTCCAGCCTAACTGATTCTGTGATTCTGTAAGGATGGCTGTGTCCCAAGTGTTACAGTCAACAGCTCAATGTCCAAATGGAAACCAGTAATGAGTGGTGTTCCTCGTGAGTCTGGAACCTGTACTGTGTAGTATCTTCATCAATGAAATAAGGTCGTGGAATTGAGTTTGTGGATGAGACCAAGCCGAGTGGTGCAGTTCATTCACCAGAGGGAAGGGATGCCATCCAGAGGGAGAAAATTGCATGAAGTTCAACGAGGCCAAGTGGAAGGTGCTGCACTTGAATTGGAGCAATCCCTGGTGTGAGTGCAGGCTGGGGAATGAAGGTATTGAGCGCAGCCCCATGAAAATGGACTTGGGGATGTTGGTGGATGAAAAATTTAAAATGGGCCAGCAATATACACTTGCAGCCCAAAAGTCCAACCACATCCTGGGCAGCATCAAAAGCAGTGTGACCAGCACTACTCCCAGGGAGGGGATTCTGATCCTCTACTCTTGTGAGACCCCACCTGAAGTACTGTGTCCAGCTCTGGGGTCCTCTCTACAAGAAAGATGTGGACACAGGGAGGCAAGTCCAGTGGAGGACCACCACCTCTGCTGTGAGGACAGGCTGAGAGAGTTGGGGTTGTTCAGCCTGGAGAGGAAAAGGCTTTGGGTATACCTTATAGGTGGCCTTTCAGTACTTAAAGGGGGCTTATAAGGAAGAGGGAGGGAGACTTCACCATAGCCTGTAGTGACAAGACAAGGGGCAATGGGTTTAAACTGAGAGGGGATTTATGTAGATTGGACATAATTTTTTTACAATGAGGAGTGGTGAGACACTGAAACAAGTTGCTCAGAGAAGTTGTGGATATCTTTGGAAGTGTTCAAAGACAGGTAGGACAGAGCTTTGATCAGCTTGGTCTAGTGGAAGGTGTCTCTGCTCATGACAGGAGGATTAGACTATATGGTCTTTGAAGGTCCCTTCCAACCCTAACTGTCCTATGGGACATACTTGCTCTGTCAGCATAGGTTTAGTACCTGCAGGCATCTCATGCAGAATTTGTGTAGAAAGACAGTAAAACTGTAGTAGTGTGTAGTGTGTTTTTCAAAGTTCAGCATACATTTTATACTCTGAAATGTGTTGGGAGTTACTTACCCAGCAGACTGTATGACATATGGTAATTGGCAAGAAAAACATAGGAAATGTTTAATTATATAAAGACAGGCCAAATATAAGTGAGTTTAATTGTCTTTCTAAACAATCCTAAGAATGGTATCGTATTTATTGTAGGAAGAACTGCAGGTGTGATAGAGAGCAAGAAGACGAAATTGAATGTGCTGCGTTACTAACAACAAGTAATATTCTTGCGGAGACCAGTGGCTGTTCTTAGATTCAGAATGTATCTGGTTTTGACTTGAGTGAGACAATGACAGGCAGAGGACTTCACTGATGGAAATTTCCTCACTTCAGTCTGAGTGTCTTTCCATGACAATTTTATTTCTTGCAACCATTATTCAGTCCTTTTGCTGTGATGGATTTGGAGTGCCGTCTTCTGGTGCCTAATATTGATGCTGCTCCTATATCTTAACATCAGAAGCAGTGTTAACAGCTTCTGGCATTCAGAAAGCTTAAGGCATTTGGAAAATTGCAGTCATGACTTGGTAAACAGCTTACCAGGATATAGGATGCAAAATTGTGGCTGTTTTCAAACATCGTAGATTCCAAAATGTGTGCCTCTCAAGTTTGATTGATACTGCTCTTCTTACAGAAACTTTGTTTTTCCTGTTTGTTAACATGGCCTGTTAAACACTTACTTCTGGTTTGACACTGACATGTCTTATACCAAATATGATATTACAAAAATTAACAAAGCTTTCAGCAGGGTATTTCAGGACCTGACTGGTTTCTATGTGCATATTTCCCAGACCATTTTAAAGCCACATTTAAACAGTGACTACTTCAACACAGGTACCTACATAGTGAGTGCTGAAGTAAACGAAGCAGCTTCTCTGTGGGTAGATTACATGGGTCATATAAGATGGATTAGAACCATGGAAAGCCTAATAAAGTATTAGCTAGTAAAATTTAACCTTAAATTTTATAGGTCTGCGTCTCATTCTCCAGTGGAATTGTCCTAAACTAACTCATTGATTGGTATAGCCTGTATGCTTTCAAGACTTTGGGGAAAAGAGATCACCCCCAGAGCTAGCAAGAAGTGCTGAACAACAAGTAGGTCTCTCATGCTCCTGTGCAGGGTTTACCTTGGGAGAACAGAAAAATGCAGCTTGGGGACAGTGGGTATGCTAGAAATAAATGCTCAAAGCCTGATTTTCTTTTCCACATATACAGAGGGGAGACTGAGTGGAACTGAGTGGTTGCAAATAGCACAGATACACAAAGCAGAAGAAATGCCAGCATTAGGCAAGGACCAGGAGACACTGAACTGGTAGCCAACTGATTCCTTGCAAAATTTTCAGCTGGCCTCCAAAGGAAATGCCAGAGATTGGAACTTCATGAAATGTCCAGATCCACTCAGACCACAAGGAGAAGAGTCACTGCAGGGTAAATTCAACATGCAGATAACAAGTGGAAGAGAAGACGTACACCCACTCACAGGAGCTTTTGCCCCACTATCCCTCCAGTGGTGTTCATTAGGAGTTTTGCTTCATCTTACCACATCTGTCACAGGTGACAGATCTCCTTCTGCTTTGATTGAAAAGACTGCTCGATTTGCACTTGGTAGCATTCAGGCTCAAACAGCCATTGACTATATTCCAAGCCAGCACCTCCCACTTACTTGCATCACAAGCATTTGCTCTGAGTGTGGAGTTGCTGTTGTGTCCTATCTCACTTCTCATGGATAGTTTGGATGTTGTATATCGCTTAATTCAGCTGTCCAAGGCCTTTGAAGTCCTTTTATCTTGGAGGAGATATCCATTTATGCTGCTGAGAGCATCCTACAGTGTGCATGTTAGCAGTGTAATGTGCTGATGCTGATGCAATACTGCAGGTTCAAGTATGACACAAACTAGAACATGAGGCAGGCCATTAAATTTACTCTTTTGCTTCCTTTTCTATTTCCTCTAAATTGTTCTTTGCAGCCTAACATTGACCTATCTTGCTAACACAAGATTGCCTACTCATATCTCATTTTCACTTAACTAACACTTCACACTGTTTCATGCTACAACAGCCAAAGCAACTCTCAGCATCAGCACAGGTGGCATGTGACATCAGAGTTTAGTTTTTGTATTAGTATTCAAAACAGATCTGAGAGCAGTTGGGGTTCCAAGAAGTGTAACCAGTAAGAAAGCATTTTGTTTATTGAAACCAGCTGAGTTTCAGTGAGAGTAGAAATTAATTCAGGAGGTGCTCAGCACTGGGCAGGATCAGCCCTCTAAGATAAAAATTCTGGCTTATCTGTTATAACAACTGCTTCCTCTCCCAACTGTCATAGCAGTGCTGGCTGAAGCAGGACAGTTCAAGAGAACTGAAATTATAATTTAGTCACACTTTTGCAAAAGTTTGCTATTGTTTATTTAGGTAATTGTCAAGTTCTCCACCATCTTTGCTATGAATTGACTCAGGCAATTTGTGGGCCAAAGCCCTGTGTGGTTTGGTGTACTCAGAAATACACTTTCTATCAGGGTGTCATAGAGGAGGCCCAACTGCATGAATTTAGAATATTACAGATGTTTGTATCTAGAATTATTCACAGGTATTGGTGAAACTTTTCAACTTCCTATAGTGCATTTTGTGTATTGATGGTGGTGCTGTTTCCCTTCTCTCTTATCCCTCTTTGCTGCTTATTTTTGTTCTGGCTCCAAGGCACATCAAACTTGCCTTTAAGTTTCATCAGTTCACAGAACCAGAAAAAAATGTGTCCCTCTGGGCAGTGCCCACCGGGGCATCCCCAGGGGTGTGAAAAGGTGCAGTGATGCATTAACACAACGGGGCTGTATGGTCAAGTGGCAGGAAGAAAGGGGTTTTCTGTGGAGAGCTCACGAGCAGGGAAGACACAGAACACTCAATATGAGATCCTGCTAATGCCTTCAAACTTTATGTCTTCACCAGGGTTCTTTTATACACATTTCTATAGTGTATGCCTACGTGTCAAACTTTAGCAGGTGAACAGACTGCAACAATGTTCGTATGCTCCTCCCAGGAGCAGTCACTTCTGCATCTATTTTTAACCATAACTTGTTTTGCTCAACCTAATGTTGCACCAAGGTCGCTGTGTCCTTGTCCATGGTTCGTTGCTGTTTCCCACCTTGCTGCTCCTGCTTGAGCTGGTGGGAGTCTCCTTGCTGACACAGCACCTCCAGGGAACTATGCCCTTGTGCTGTTAGCCATTCTCCAACATTTTTCCTTACAGCTCCCATGAAAAAGAAAGTCTGCAGCTGCCACAGAACTGCACTCCAAAGGGAAACTTGCATGCTTCTGTACAGCTGTAGAAGGGAAATAGATACTGCAAATCTGCAGAATAACTTGATGTCTACAGTGTTGAATAGCACTTCTTAAGGGAACAATGTTAGTTTAAAACAAAACCAACAGTGTTTCTATGAATACCTTGATAAGTAGAGGAGGGTAGTGAAAGAAGTTTGGGTACATGGTCTCCTGATTTAGCAACACATGGAATGAAGAACAGTACACATAGGAAGTGAAATATTTATTGTATTTTAGAGGACACATAAGGTCTGTCCAGTTGTTTGGTTTCCTACAGTATGGTTCCTCTAGCACAAGGAAGAAGGCAATTATCTCATGGAATTCTTTTAATTTAACCTTAAAATCTGTGTTTTATTAATCAGCGCTTTATCGGAAGGAGCTTTGGTATGGGCTTTTATCAACTGTGTAAGAAGGTTCTGAATTACATTTTATGTGTTTTCATACCATGGTCAAACTTTTAAAATAATTTTGCATCTGCCTGAAAATAAGACAGCCAGATAATCCACTAGGAGCAAGGTAGCGGTGGGAGTTGCTTTCCCCTTAATAGCATGTGAGGAGGACAGTGGAATCAGCTCTGTCCCTGGACTAGATCCATATTTGGCACAAATTCTCCGCTCCACGGTGTTACTAGTACCTTGGGTTGACTCACAATTGTTTCTCTGGCTCTTAGGCTGCTTGATGTCTAAGAAGAAAACAGATGTAAAAAAACCATAAAGCCATCAGGGTTTGAGTGCTTGCTCTCTATAGGCAAGGAATGCCCTTTCTCCCATGATTTCCACCAAGCAGTGTCCTCTGTCTGATTGTAATGGCCACTGCTCATCAGCCATGCACATTGCATGACTGCAGGGATGAGCTTTGTTTTAGAAACCAAACAAAACCATTGACCCAGATTGGCATGGTGTGGGGTAGAGGTAAATGTCCTTTGTGTATCCTTTCAGATGTAGGCAGACTCTGCTGCGTTTGTCTTCCATTTCTCCAGGCTCCTATTCCCTAAGCTGGACCTGACTCTTTCCACCCCTCTTCTGGATACCCTGTGCCTCTGCCCCGTCCTCCCAGCTTTCAACATGCCTGTTTTCTTACCTTTTTACCCATTCCGTGCTGTCAACAACCAGAACCATGTAGAGAAAAAGGTGCTGATCCTAGGACTTTCCCCAGCTGATTGATAAAACTCAAGTAAGTTACTGCTCTCACTTCCTCAAATTGGAATGTCTTTTGTTCAGAAATCACGTGTAGGAGGCTGCTTCCTGAAAGGAGTGACTACAACAATGGCACCATGAGCTGCCTAGTTCAGTGGTAGGAAGCAGGGCGCTTCTGATACCATGGCCTCTGCTGATGGTGTGAGCCAAACCCTAAATGTCCTGTCCCCTTGATCCTTCATGCCTGAAGCAGTAGTTGCAAACAGGGTTTCTCACAGCCCACACTCAATCCTGAGCTTACACTCAGTAACAAGAGCAATGTTGGGTCTAGTGGCAATCATCTGGGTATCTTTCTATGAGGCAGCCTGAAGCCTCTAATTGCAAGACTTTCAGGTTTTGCCTCCTAAGGACCACCTGTCATTTCATTGCACCTTCCTGGGCTTTCTCCAGCACAGAAATACTTTGTTAGCAAGTGTTTATACCAAAAGTGTGAAGGTACTTAGAAGTACATGGTAAGAAATATACAGAAATGTGGAGAAATTTGTCCTCTGAGGACATTTCCACAAAGAAAAGGTGTGCTCTCTCTAAACTTCTTATATTACTACATCTTTTTCCTGTAAGTTTCCTGTAAGTAAGGGAAAGGGAGAAAAAGGAGAGACAAAAAGGGGTGGGGGGGAAAGTAGAAGCAGTAGGTGTATCGCCTCTGTTGTTGGGAGTGATCGCCCCACCAGGACTCTTATAAGACACAAAATTCTTCAGGGGTTCCCTCTCCAGCACCTGGTCCTATGGCTTGCCTGTTCTGTCTTCAGATTCCTCACTTTCTTCTTTAAGGGCTCTGAGCATTTCCATTTTCCTCCTGAGACCCACAGTACACGAGGCTAATCTTCTGTGTAAGTAGGCAGTGAAGTTAATGTATTTCTTTATCTTTGTTCCAGGCAAGTTCAGGTGATGACTTTCTTTCCTGAAATACTTTCAATTTTCACTTCCCTGGACCCTTAGATACAATAAACTTAGGTGAATTTTTGGGGAATGATGCCTGTTGTAAAGATTGAGAGTCATGTAGAAAACTCTGTTTTTCTAAGTGCCATTGTACCCGAAGGTATTTTTATTAAATAAAAAAAAAATTTGGCAGAGGACACCACAATTGGAAAATATCCTGTTAAATTATTTAGATGCTGGCATTCACACACAATTGAGGTGTGCTTTTTATAACACACAGTGCCACTGGCTTCTTGTCTGAAGAGTGGACAACTATAAAGCACTTACACCACCTCTGAAGGCAGCATGCATAACGTAGTGTCAAGAACTTTCCATCGTCTTCTCTTCAGGTGACTTCCCAAGGAAATGTTGAGCTTTGGCAGCTCTGAAGGCAAACCCCCTGTGAAGGTCACGCGCTTTTGGTACGGCTTTCCCGAATGGGTGGAGGCTGCGTGGAAGCCCCGTGGGCATGCCGGTGTGGATGCCGCTCCCCCGTCATGTTTCT